>NC_136069.1:251178744-251422913 GCF_964261635.1 Lissotriton helveticus | reverse complement strand
AGAGGGACCAATGGGAAATAGCAAAGACTTGCAGGCTCATGAACGGGGGAGAGGAAGGAACAAAGATGTGCACTCACATTAAGTGCTAAAACTGAAATGCGAGAGAAACGTTAAAAAGGAAAATAGTTCCCTGCCATCATCAGTGGAAGGATACACTCGTCGAATCAAATTAGACTGTTAAAGTATAATACTCTAGGGGCAGAACAGAAACATAAACATAAAGAGAAGCTACCAAATCAGGAGCAAGGATTTAAAAAAGACAAGAAAGCCATCCAATCATGAACCAAATCCCATTTTAAAGACAATATTAAATATTAGTTACAATGGGTCTGCAACAATCATCTAAAGCTGTCTGTATCCAGACTGCATAAATGGGGGCATAATTTAAAGAGAATTTATGGTGGCAAATGTGACCAAAACCCTGTTCGAGTGCGAGTGAGCTTAATCATCATTACCACTCTGGGTGCTTCTGGGAGGTGTAGCATTGTCTTTCCTGGATTGCACAACAAGATCTGCTGTTACTTGTTTAATAGGTCAGTTCGACACCTGCTCTGCTCAGTCAATAGATGGATCACAAGATGCCGTTTTCTCTCTTGCTAACCCTTGTACCAATTTCCCTTCGGTCAGGCTCTAGGTGCTGGAGCTACCATTTAGCTTCACTCATTACCTTATGAAAGGAGGACTGGTGGGTTGACGTTAGAGTCTCATCATCACCATTTCTTTGATCCCCTACTATTCATGACATTCTACTAATTATTACCACAAAATTCACGTTGGTGCTAAAAGATGCTGAACTCACCATATTTTGTCAGAATTAACTAAGTCCCACCCTCTTTAACATGTACTTGGCCCCCCTGGCCAAGATTGTCCAACCATTCAGCTCCGAGATAGTCTCGTATGCCGACGATACACAGTTGCTGTTTCCAATCGGTTTAAATCCCACTGATGAGAAACTGTGTTTCTCGGGTGGAATGTTAGCTATCTTGGACTGGATAAGGGAATGCTGTCTCCAGCTTAACCCGGGAAAAATGGAGCTTATGATCTTGGGCGGAGCCGCCCACTCCTGGTCTTCTGATTGGTGGCCTCCCCAACTGGGTGAAGCCCCCACTCCATCTTCCTTAGTAAAGAATTTAGGAATCCAGCTGGACTCTAAACTCATCATGAAAGATAACGTGAAGAACATCTCTGGGGCGTGATACTATAGCCTGCGCCTACTACGTAGCATACTCCCCTATCTACCATTAGAACACCGTAGAACAGTAATCCAGGCAATGGTTGTTAGTCGGCTTGACTACGGTAACGCCCTGTTGGCTAAAGGAGGGGTAACTACCTTAACCCCTTCGGGGCTGATGACGAGCTGGGCTTGTCATGGCACACACCGGTCGTGCGCTGATGACGAGCCCAGCTCGTCATGAGCCCCACCCTTGGGGGAAGCGCTGGCGCTCCCCCGAGTGTCTGCGATCTTGTCGCAAAATACGGGGATGGCAGCGGAAGAGTTTCCGCTGCCGCCCCCGCCCCTCCCCATGGGAATCCCTGATGACGTCAGCGCGCACGGTGCGCGCTGACATCATCAGTGATTCCCAGGCGCTCAGGAAGCCATTTGCTTCCTGCGCGCCTAGGATCAAGGTGGGTTTCTCGAGTCCGGCGGGGGTTTGGGGCCGCAAAGAGGCATCAGGGAAGAGGAAAGAGATTTTCCTCTCCCCTGATGTCTCTTTGCACGGCATTTCTGCCTCACGATCGCGCACAGCGTCGCGATTGTCTGGCGGAAATGCCCCCACTAGCACCAGGGATTGCAAATTTAGCTTTTCGGAAGCGACCCCTTGGGCAAGGGTCGCTTCCAGGTGGGCAGCCACATTATTTTCGATTTTCTGCCCCCCACGGGGGCAAATCGGCCCGTTTTTTCGGCCGTTTTGCCCCCAGGGGGGGGGGCAGAAATGCCCCACTGGCACCAGGGATTTTTTTTAGGGCAATGTTTGTTTTGGGAAGCGACCCCTTGGGTAAGGGTCGCTTCCAGGTGGCCCTGATTTTGTTGTTTATTTTCTGTCCCCCCTGGGGGCAAATCGGCCCGTTTTTTTTGCCGTTTTGCCCCCAGGGGGGCAGAAAAGGCCCACTAGCACCAGGATATTTAAATTTAGTTTTTAGGTAGCGACCCCTTGGGCAAGGGTCGCTTCCAGGTGAGCTGTGATCATTTTTTTGATTTTCTGCCCCCCCGGGGGCAAATCGGCCTATTTTTCGGCCATTTTGCCCCCTGGGGAGGCAGAAATTCCCCACTAGCACCAGGGATTAGTTTTGGGGCAATGTATATGTTTTGGAAGCGACCCCTTGGGGAAGGGTCGCTTCCTGGTGGCTAGTAGTTCTGTTTATAAATTTCTGCCCCCCCTTGGGGCAAATAGGTCCATTTTTTTTAAGTTTTGCCTCCTGGGGGGGCAGAAAATTGCAGCTAGCACCAGGGTTTTATTTTTACAAGGTTTGTATTGACCCCTTGTGCAATGGTCACTTCCTGGAGGGGTCTTAATTTTTTATGTATATTTTTGCCCCCCCCCCCTCCGGGGGCAAATAGGCCAGTTTTTTTCCCGTTTTGCCCCCGGGGGGGCAGAAAATGCCACTAGGCACCAGGGATTGTTTTTTTTTTGTTATGGCGGCTACCCCTTGGGCAAAGTTTGCTTCTTAGAGGAAACTTGTTTTGGGAATGTTTTTCTGTTTCACCCCCATCCCCCTGGGGGCGAATAGGCCCTTTTCTCTTCTGTTTTTTGGCCCACTAGGCCCTAGGATTTGAGATTTGTAGTGTGTCGAAGCGATCCCTTGGGCAAGGCTTGGTTCCAATGGTGGTTATATTTTTGGTTGCTTTTTACTGGCCGCCTCCCTTGGTGCCAGTTGGTCTTTTTTTGTCCTTACTGCCCCCGTGTGATGGAGGTACTGTTAGGAGCAAAAGACTGACTTGCACCAAAGGGGTCAGGCAGTAGAAAACTTTAAAAAAATTAACCAGTGTTTTGATGGTTTTCCTCACTTAATCCCAATTTGTCCAAGCCCTATTTGATGGCCCATCTGGGCGAATGTAAATTTGGGGGACAAATTTGTGTGTTGTTTTTTTAATGCTTATAATGTTTGTGAAATGTGGTAGTAATTTTTTTTCCTTCTCTATTTTTGTTTTGTTCCAGGCTTTTGCTGTTTGGATTGTTGTAGGTTGCGGGTCTGTTACTGCTGGTTTTGCAGCTTGTGTAGTTGCTTGTGCTTGGTAAGTGAATGTATTTTGTACTACTTTCCCTTGATGATTGTCTTTTTGAAAAAGGTGTACTTATAGCAGTTTGTGTGGCTCTGTGTTTTTTTGTTTTTTTTTCAGCATTAGTGCTTGATGTGCACTTTGTTTTCTAATCTGTAATTTTTTTTCTTTCTAGTGGGATATCATTTCTTTTTGCTGTGTCTCAGCAGAGTAGGTGCTGGGGAGTTTAGCTATATTTGGTAAGAGTGAAATTGTTTTGGATTGTATTGTTCTTTGTGTGAAAGCCTTACCTTGTTTACTTCTTACTTTGCACAGTGTAGGTTGTTGTTCACTTGTGTGTGCAGTCTTCTTGCTTTGTAAGGATAATGGCTAATCGCAGGATTACTGCTCAGCAGGTTCTTGGTTTGCTTTTTTAGTCTTCCTCTGACCATGGTTCAGAGACTGACTCCGATTCGGACCCAGAGGTAGGGGCAGAAGATTCAGGCAGTGAGTTTTCTCTTCGCATGGAATCATCAGATGATGAATCTTCTTCTAGTGCTGATGAAGTGCCTATGGTAGAGGAGGACATTGATATGCCGGTAGTGGGCCAAGAGGCATCTGTGCTGCTGCCTACGGCCGCAAGGTTTCCTTTCTTTTTACGTCGGCAAGAGGCATGTGGGCTGCAGCCTGCGCCCAAAAGGCTTCACATTGCTGTGGTGCGCCAAGAAGCATCTGGTGCTGTTAGTCTTCCTGTTGGTGTAGTGCAGCAAGAGGCATCTGGGGCTGTTAGGCTTCCCATTGGTGTAGAGCGGCAAGAGGCATCTGGGCCTGCTTGGTTTCCCGGTGGCGTAGTGCAGCAAGAAGCATCTCAGGCTGCTAGGCTTCCCGTTGGTGTAGTGCAGGAAGAGCCCTCTGGGGATGTTATGTTTTCTGTTGGTGTTGTGCAGCCAGAAGTATCTGTGGCTGTTAGGCTTCCCTTTGGTGAACAGCAGCAAGAGGCTTCTGGGCTGCAGGCTCGGGTGGCTGCTCCCCCCGTTCATAAGGATGGCCTCTGGGTTCCCCAGGGCATGGTGCAGCCGGCATTGCCAGAGTTCACTGGTGTTCCTGGGTGTAGAGTGAATACTGAGAATTTTCTGCCAATAAATTTTTTTCTGTTGTTTTTTGACGATGTGTTTTTGCAAGAGATTGTTGAGCAAACTAATTTGTATGCAGAACAGTTTTTGAGGGACAACAGTGCCAGCCTTAAGCCCCATTCTAGAGCTTCCCGGTGGACTCCCACAAATGTTGAAGAGATGAAGAAGTTTTTGGGATTAACTTTTTTGATGGGCTTGCTAAAGAAGCCATCAATGTCTTCATATTGGTCCACTAGTCCCTTGATGGCAACAGGCTATATTTCCAGCAGTCATAAGTCGTGATCGGTATATGCTTCTTCTTCGGATGATGCATTTTGTTGATAATGGTTTAGCGTTGCCACGCGATCACCCTGATTGTGACCGTCTGTTTAAAATTCGCATTGTCCTTGATCACTTTGTTGATCATTTTTCTGAGATCTTTGTCCCTGGTAAAGAAATTGCAGTGCATGAGTCTTTGGTATTGTTCAAGGGCCGCTTGGTTTTTAGGCAATACATTCTTAGTAAGAGGGCACGCTATGGAATCAAACTGTATATGCTGTGTGACAGTGAGACTGGATATGTCTACAATTTCAGGGTGTACACTCGTAAGAAGTCCAGCATTAACCCTCCTGGTTGTCCTTCCACTTTTGGAGTGACTGAGAAAATTGTGTGGGAACTAGGTAGAGGATTATTTAACAAAGGCCACCATTTATATGTAAATAACTTCTACACTGGTGTGCGGTTGTTCAAGGAGTTGGCCAAAGTGGGCACTGTTGCTTGTGGCACAATGCGCTGTAACCGTAAAGGTTTCCAAAGGAACTTGTTTGCAAAAGGCTTGTGCGGGGACAGTCTACTGCATTGCGATGTGGGGAGCTTCTAGCTGTGAAGTTTTCAGACAAGAGAGATGTGTACATGCTGACTATTATCCACGATGAAAGTACTGTACCTGTGCCTGTTTGGAGTCAGGGTGCTGAAGTGCGCAAACCTGTGTGCATTTTAGCTTACAATAAGTACATGGGTGGTGTTGACAGAGTAGATCATAGGTTGGACCCTTATGCTGCTCTTCGAAAGGCTTATGTTTGGTACAAGAAGTTGGCTATACATCTGTTCCACTTGGCATCCTTTAATGCTTTTGTTGTGTACCAGAAGTCTTGTCCTGAGTCGAAGATGCCTTTTGTTAAGTTTCAGGAGTCTATAATAGGCAGCCTTGTACTTGTGGAGCAGGCAAGTGTTCCTAGATTTGGAGTGGTGGAGGATGTGGCTAGATTGAAAGATCGTCACTTTCCCGAATACATTCCTCCCACTACCGCAAGAGACTTTCTGACTAGAAGATGCAGAGTCTGTTGGCGAAGAGGCATGCGGAAGGAGTCTCGTATGTACTGCCCTGACTGTCCTTCTAAGCCTGGATTGTGTTTGTCAGCTTGTTTTAAATCGTACCACGTGCAAAAGAAGTTTTGGGAGTTTTAATGCGCTGTAAAGTGAATTGCCTGGTCTGTATTCTGTAATTTTTTTTAGTTTGTTTCAAGGATTGGCATTAGTGCAATGTGTTTAGTTTTAGAATTTGTGTTAGGTGATTTGTAGGTATTTCCATTTGTTTACTGTTATTTTGAAAAAAAGAATTTAAATGTGTTTGTGGTGTGTGCAGGCTGGTGCTTGGCTGGCGGTGTGTGGGGAGTGGCGCTTGGCTGGTGGTGTGCGTGGAGTGGTACTTTGCTGTCTGTGCACGGAGTGGTGCTTGGCTGGCGGTGTGTGTGGAGTGGCGCTTGGCTGGTGGTGTGCGTGGAGTGGTACTTGGCTGTCTGTGCACGGAGTGGTGCTTGGCTGGTGGTGTGCGTGGAGTGGTGCTTGGCTGGATGGTGTGTGGAGTGGTACTTGGCTGTCTGTGCACGGAGTGGTGCTTGGTTGGTGGTGTGTGTGGAGTGGCGCTTGGCTGGATGGTGTGTGTGGGGTGGTACTTGGAAGCCTGTGCACAGAATGGTGCTTGGCTGGTGGTGTGTGTGGAGTGGCACTTGGCTGGATGGTGTGTGTGGAGTGGTACTTTGCTGTCGGTGCACGGAGTGGTGCTTGGCTGGCGGTGTGTGTGGAGTGGCGCTTGGCTGGTGGTGTGCGTGGAGTGGTACTTGGCTGTCTGTGCACGAAGTGGTGCTTGGCTGGCGGTGTGTGTGAGTGGCGCTTGGCTGGTGGTGTCCGTGGAGTGGTACTTGGCTGTCTGTGCACGGAGTTGTGCTTGGCTGTCGGTGTGCGCTGAGTGGTGTTTGGCTGGCGGTGTGCATGGTCTGGTGCTTGGATGGTGGTGTGGGTGGACTGGCGCTCGGCTGGCGGTGTGTGTTTTTAGTTACTTTCTGTTGGTCACTACACACACTGCTAGTTGAGTGACACTCCACGCAGTCCATCATTTTGTGTAGTTGCAGTGTCAGAAATGTGGGCATGTGAAAGTGATGGGCCCTTGAATGGCGCTGTTTGCTGGTGTGAGTGTTGAAATGTGATGGGTCCACGGCTGGCAGTGTGAATGTTTTGTATGTGTCACACGTACGAAAGGTGTATGAATGGCCTGTAAAGAGGTTGGTGCCTTGACGTGGCTTTACAGCTCACGAGCTGTGAGTCAGTGGTTCAGTTAATCATACTTTCAATTATACTCAGTGTATTTCATTTTTGTGAAAATACTTGCGAATACAATTGTATGTACTGAATCATCACTCACCCTCGTGCCAAATCCAACCAGTATGTGTGTGTGCTTGCGGATTAGATGGTTGTGCAGTAATATTTCTTTTTTTTCTCTTTCTGCAGTAGGGTGTACCTTGTCCCTTATTGTGATTGTTGTAATGTGTTGCTTTTCCTTCCAGATGGTGTCAATGGTCTGGTTTGTATCAGGTATGAAAGGTGCGTGAATGGCCTGTAAAACGGTTGGTGCCTTGTTGTGGCTTTGCAGCTCACGAGTTGCGAGTCACTGGTTCGGTTTTTATGCATTTATTTATTGACAGAGCATTTCATTTTTTTGAAATATCATGTTAATAAAATTTTATGTACTGAACCATCACTCGCCCTCGTGCCAAATCCAACCTGTATGTGTGTGTCTTTGAGGAATAGATAGCCGTGCTTGAATGTTTGACTTTTGAGTAACTCTGTTAAGGTGTATATTATAGCTATAAATAACTTACTAAATTTAGATATTATTGTGAAATCATGGTAGTATATGGTCATGTCTTTCTGGTGAATTCTATTGTTGTTTTTTATCCACAATCTCCTGCAAACTTGAAATTGTCTGTCACAATTTCCATGCGATATTGTCCCCAGAATCGCACGCTCTCAAATTGAAAACTTAATTAATTCAAATCAATTTGGTTTTGCAAGGGGGTTCCCATGAGTTTTTGGTCCAGGGCTTGGCGGCCATCATTGGAAACTACCAAACCCAAACAGTTCTGAAAACTAGACACCCGGGGGAGTCCAGGGAGGTATGGCATGTGTGGGTCCCCCAATGTTTTCCTACCCAGAATTCCTTGCAAACCTTAAAATTAGGTAAAAAAACACTTTTCCAAACTTTTTTGCGTGGGATCTCCGTGCGGGCAAAAATGTCCTACCACCCAGCGTTCCCCTTGTTATGCCGAGTAAAATGATACCTCACTTGTGTGGGTGCCCCAAAGCAGAACAGGCTAAAAATGAATTTTTAAACAATTTTGTATTTAGGTTTGACAAATTAAGCACCCCACCTTAGTCACAGGCCATTGGCCCACCCACACAAGTGAGGTATCATTTTACTCGGGAGATCAAGGGGAACGCTGGGTGGTAGGACATTTGTGCCGCCAGGGAGATCCCACCCAAAAATGTATGAATAAGTGAGTTTTTTAACCTAAATTTAATGTTTGCAGGGATTTCTGGTTAGGAAAACATTGGGGGACCCACGCATGCTTTACCTCCCTAAACTCCCCCGGGTGTCTAGTTTTCAGAACTGTTTGAGTTTGGTATATTCCAAATATGGCCGCTGTACCCCGGGCCAAAAACTCAGGTGCCCCCAAAAAATCAAGGTAGTTTTGCTATAGGGTATTTTAAATTCACCACCGTACAATTTGAACATTTTCCTCTTGCAGCCACTATGCCTACCCTCGCAAGTGAGGTACCATTTTTTTCGGGAGACCTGGGGGAACGCTGGGTGTGTGGAAATTTGTTGATCCACGCAGATTCCAGAACTTTCCACCACAGAAATGTGAGGAAAATCCATTGTTTTGTCAATTTCTTAGATTTGCAAGGGATTCTGGGTAACAGAACCTGATGGTAGGCAGTCGAGTCACCCCATCCTGAATTCCCCTGGGTTTCTAGTTTTCAAAAATGTATAGGTTTGCTGGGTTTCCCTAGGTGCCGGCAGAGCTAGGGTTCAAAAACTACAGGTAGTCTCTTTGCCCAAAAAGGGCACGATTTCACTGGGAAATTGAGGTGCAACCACGTTGCGTTTTGCACTGTTTCCTGTCGCTGGCACTAGGCAGACCCAGGCAAGTGAGTTAGCATTTTTATCGGGAGACCCGGGGGAATACTGGGTGGGTGGAAATTTGTTGATCCACGCAGATTCCAGAACTTTCCACCACAGAAATGTGAGGAAAATGCGTTTTTTTGTCAATTTATTAGTTTTGCAAGGGATTCTGGGTAACAGAACCTGATGGTAGGCAGTCGAGTCACCCCATCCTGAATTCCTCTGGGTGTCTAGTTTTCAAAAATGTATCAGTTTGCTGGGTTTCCCTAGGTGCCGGCAGAGCTAGGGTTCAAAAACTAAAGGTAGTCTCTTTGCCCAAAAAGGGCACGATTTCACTGGGAAATTGAGGTGCAACCATGTTGCGTTTTGCGCTGTTTCCTGTCGCAGGCACTCGGCAGACCCAGGCAAGTGAGGTAGCATTTTTATCGGGAGACCCGGGGGAACGCTGGGTGGGTGGAAATGTATTGATCCACGCAGATTCCAGAACTTTCCACCACAGAAATTTGAGGAAAATGCGTTTTTTTTGTCAATTTCTTAGCTTTGCAAGGGAGTCGGGGTAACAGAACCTGGTGGTAGGCAGTCGAGTCACCCCATCCTGAATTCCCCTGGCTGTCTAGTTTTCAAAAATGTATAGGTTTGCTGGGTTTCCCTAGATGCCGGCAGAGCTAGGGTTCAAAAACAAAAGGTAGTCTCTTTGCCCAAAAAGGGCACGATTTCACTGAGAAATTGAGGTGCGACCACGTTTCGTTTTGCGCTGTTACCTATCGCGGGCACTAGGCAGACCCAGGCAAGTGAGGTAGCATTTTTATCGGGAGACCCGGGGGAACGCTGGGTGGGTGGAAATTTGTTGATCCACGCAGATTCCAGAACTTTCCACCACAGAAATGTGAGGAAAATGCGTTTTTTTGTCAATTTATTAGTTTTGCAAGGGATTCTGGGTAACAGAACCTGGTGGTAAGCAGTCGAGTCACCCCATCCTGAATTTCCCTGGGTGTCTAGTTTTGAAAAATGTATAGGTTTCTGGGTTTCCCTAGGTGCCGGCGAGCTAGGGTGCAAAAACTACAGGTAGTATCTTTGTCCAAAAAGGGCACGGTTTCACTGCGAAATTGAGGTGCGACCACGTTGCGTTTTGCGCTGTTTCCTGTCGCAGGCACTAGGCAGACCCAGGCAAGTGAGGTAGCATTTTTTTCGGGAGACGGGGGGGAACGCTGGGTGGGTGGAAATGTGTTGATCCACGCAGATTCCAGAACTTTCCACCACAGAAATGTGAGGAAAATGCGTTTTTTTGGTCAATTTCTTAGCTTTGCAACGCATTCTGGGTAACAGAACCTGGTGGTAGGCAGTCGAGTCACCCCATCCTGAATTCCCCTGGGTGTCTAGTTTTAAAAAATGTATAGGTTTTCTAGGTTTCCCTAGGTGCCGGCAAAATTAGGGTGCAAAAACTACAGGTAGGCACTTTGCCATAAAAGGGTCAATTTTTAACTGCAAAATTGAGGTGTGACCACGTTGCATTTTGCGCCGTTTCCTGTCGCAGGCACAAGGCCGACCCACACAAGTGAGGTACCGTTTTTATCGGGAGACTTGGGGTAATTCAGATTTGTAAATCAGCTGTTATTACCAATTGAGTTTTCATGCATTTCTCCCTTCCCAATGAAAGACATTGTGTAAAAAAAAATCTTTTTCAACAATGACCAATAATTCTCATGCTAGTAAGAGTATTCCCAATTTTGAAAAGTGCAATTATATACTGTTTCTAAACTCTATTATTTTTACCCAATTCAGAAATACATAGGTGTCTTTCATACCGATGTTTACACATATACATTTTCCAAGAATAAGTGCTCTATACCCAGTCAATAAAAAAAAACATTGCAAGTTGCTGCTCAGTTTTTGGATCTGGGTTTGTCGGGTTCTTGGAGAAACTACAAGTCCTATATATCCATACAACCAGGAACGTCTAACAAATGTAACGGTACATTGCTTTCCAAGAGCTGACAAAATTACAAGAAGGTATAGGTGAAAATGTTGAGACAAAAGGCTGATTTTTTCAACATATTTTCAGTTATTCCAATATTTAACTGTTAGTTTCTGTAAAGAAACCTTCATGGATTTAGACAAATGACCCCTTTCTGAATTCAGAATATTGTCTAAATTTCGAAAATGTACAGCTTTCCAGGATCCATTATTGCTTTCAAACTCATTTCTACCATTAATTGGAAGGAGGTGGAAAGCTCTAAAAATAGCAAAAATAGGCTATGTCCCAGAAAAATGCCAAAACTGTGTAAAAAATGTTGGTTCTCCGACAAAAGACTGTCATTACCTAAAAGCTGAGAAAATGGAGATTTCAGCCCCACAAACCATTTTTTGATAACATTTGCAGGGAAAAACCCAGAGGCTTTCATTTGCAGCCTGTTTTTCCCATTTTTCTGAAAAAAACAATAATTTCACTGTATTTTGCCTAATTTCTGGAACCCCTCCAAGGGAATCCACAAACCCTGGGTACCTTTAGAATCCCCATGATGTTGGAAGAAAAGGACGCAAATTTGGCGTGGATACCTTATGTGGTCAAAAAGTTACAGTGGCCTAAGCGCGCACTACCCCAAATCGCCAAAAAAAGGCTTAGCACAGGAGGGGAAAAGGCCTAGCAGCGAAGGGGTTAACTAAACTTCAGGTGATACAGAATACTGCCGCAATGATGGTCCTAAACCACCCCCCAGGATCTCCATCCCTGCCCTTACTTAAACAACTACACTGGCTTCCGGTGAAAAAAAGATCGCGGTCTTTCCTTTAAAGCACTCAAGGGTTGGAGGCCCCGTTACCTGCAAAACAAACTTTTCAAACAGATATCCGAATGCAATTTAAGATCTAATGCATTGGCCCTCCTGAAGGTCCCTCGTATCTGGCTAAGTCGTACAGGTGGCAGAGCATTTTCTTATATCGCTCCCAAAATACTGGAATTCGCTACCAGAGGCCCTGTGTAAATCCACTTCCTATCTGTCTTTTAGGAAACAATTAAAAACCTTCCTGTTCTAAATCCGGTTCTGCCGAGTAATTCCTATCCGGTCCTGATCATGGCATTCCCTAGGTAAGTGTTGAGATGCCCCCTGGTGAGTCATGCGCTATACAAGAACTCATAACATAACACACATAACACATAACAAAAATATTTCAGAGGGTGAAGAGTGGACAAACTGTAGGGTAACCTGATTACCAGTCACTTTTCCACTTCTACTCTATTGCCAGAAACAATTCTACATTAGAAGGTCAGTCTGACCAAGAACATTCCTTTTAGTAAATGAAGCAAAAGCAAATGTGCATTTGTATTAAGTAGCTCACTCCAAACAACACCAACATATAAATGAAAAGATGGTGTGTTGACAATCTCCAATGCTGAAAAAAACACTTTTAGTACTTTACTGTCTGGATTAGTAATCAAAGCAAAGGTGCCCACATCCAAACTGCATGTGTGATTATTGGATTATTGGCCTGATTAACTGTTTGGTGGATCCCTTTCTGTAATTTTGACATCGCTGGTGCATATGTAGCTTCAGTCTGCCAAGCTCTCTGTCAATCCACCACATTTAGAAATGGGTGGACTGTAAGGTTTCCATCGATGGAGCCCCCAAGATAGGAGTCAAAAAAAAATTCAAAGGTGTAGAGGTCATTAGTTCTTTGTTTTTCAAAAACAAACTCTCAGTTTGGGAGTTTGACTTTGAAAAACAAAGAAATGTTAAACTTTTGGTGGATGGCCCTCAAATTTGATGGCACCGCTCACAAAACATTTTGCATCTTCATCTTAAAGGCCAATGGTCATCTCTAAATTTGACAGACAGTAGCCCATCAGGATTTCAGAGTACTGTCTGTCAAACTTAAAATCAGGCTCTACGTTTTACTGTTAACACATTGAACCTTGGTAGCATAGAAGGTCTAACATATTAGATAGTACACATTGGCAAATATTAAAACGATAAACAAGAATCTCTGGTCTCAATGAAGTCAAATATAATATCTAACATAAATTCAAAAGAATCTACTTGCTTTATTAACTGACATTTACCAATTCATTCCCCTCTCTCGTCACAATGCTTATCTGCAAATGTAACTCTCATCCCAAGAAATGCAACTTGATGCACCCCAAACATTTTCTTCTTTACCTGTAAAACCTCCTGTCTTAGTAACAAGCATTTAAATGCAACGGTCTCGCCTTTGCAAAAGTTAGAGCTATTGGCATTGTAAATGATACATTTTCTATTTATGTGTTGGTTTTGAAAACAGATAAATAAATGGCATTGTCATTTACAATGCCAATAGCTTAATCTCTTGCAAATGCGAGACCTGTTGCATTTGCACCCACACACACACACAGCCACACACACACACACAGAGCCACACATAGAGCTACACATACACACACACACACATACACACACACAGAGCTACACACACACACACAGAGCCACACACACATATGGAGTGGTGGATGTGGTGGTGGTGGATGTGGTGGTGGTGGTGGGTGTGGTGGTGGTGGATGTGGTGGATGAGGTGGTGGTGGATGAGGTGGTGATGTGGTGGTGGGTGTGGTGGTGGATGTGGTGGTGGATGTGCTGGTGGATGTGGTGGCGGTGGATGTGGTGGCGGTGGATGTGGTGGCAGTGGATGTGGTGGCGGTGAATGTGGTGGTGGTGGTGGATGTGGTGGATGTGGTGGTAGTGGATGAGGTGGCGTTGGATGAGGTGGCAGTGGATGGGGTGGTGGTGGATGTGGTGGATGTGGTGGTGGTGGATGTGGTGGTGGTGGATGTGGTGGAGGTGATGGAGGTGGTGGAGGATGTGGTGGTGGTGGATATGGTGGTGTCTATGGTGGTGGATGTGGTGGTTGTGGATGTGGTGGTGGTGGTGGTCGATGCGCCTCGACGCTACCTCTAGCCCCCCGCAGTGCTGTGCCGGAGGTCGACGGGCACGGAAGCAGGAGCTGGGCAAGAGGGCGAAACTCCGAAGTGAAAGTGAACGCATCGCTCCCCACGGTGCCCTGCACAGGAAGGAGGAGCTGTGGCCTCCTAAACTGCTGCAACTATCCTCACACCACTTACCCAGAGGAAACCATACGCCAAACGTTCCCAGAGGGTGCAGTTAGCACCAGGCCGCCTGCCAGGCCTGGGATTATGACCCAATAATAAGTAGGTTAGCTACAGATGAATGCCAATGCCAGGACCACCAGCCTGGAGGGATGAACCGATTTACCCGGGTGAGTGTATTCCACTTCCCTGGTGCTCTTCCAGGTACAGATCTTGAGGTGTTATGCCAACCGTCACGGAGTAAACCATTTTGCATTTGTTCCATTAAGAGTGCTGACAACCCCCCCCCTCCCCGCGCCCCACCCCTTTTCTAGCACTTAACACTTCGCGGCTGAAGGCACAAAGGACAAACCTCCCGTGCCTGGGAAGGCACCTACAAGGCCCTCTCTCACCTACATCTTCCATCTTGGGAGAGTCCCCATGAGTGTGGAGGCAATGCCACTGCCACGTGGCTAGAGGCCTGAGACTGACTGAAGCGGTCCCAGGTGCCGAGGGTTAGCGGGTGCGTCATACATGCCAGTGCTTTGGATTGACCCAAGCTAGGAATAGCCCTGGAGACGCAGATAGGACTTCACACCCACGAGGGGCTTGCGCAATAGAGCCGGCTTCCATGGTGCTCGAGAAGAAGGTACCCAAAGTGTGTTTGGCACGGTGGGCCAGCTTCAGGGATGCTTCTCCACCGCTGCGGGCACAGAGCAGGCGCAGTTTATGAATTAACACACTTATTGGCTGCGGGACCAGTGGAAGGCCCACACTGGTCAAAATGGGAGAAGGAAGGAGAAACACTAGGGTTACATGAATGCGGTACAGAGGGGAGTGGGGCACTACTAAAGAGGCAGCGACAAACATCAAATGGGCCCTGGTACTTGAATAATGTGCTGAATTCTTAGACAATCATATTCATGTTATCGACATTGGAAGGACCCTCACACTGAAGTTCCTCACATTGCCTTCTATCTTTCACAGTCCCTCACTCTGCCCTCTGCCTTTCGCAGTCCCTCTCACTGTCCTTTACCTTTCGCAGTCCCTAAGCCCATGCCACATAATTCCTATGGTCCTACTAAAAAAGGAAACATACTGGCTGTGCAGCGCACATAGTCTTGTGCCTGATTGCACGAACTATGATACACATAATTAAAGGCCCGGTCCTACGGACTTTAATTCCTCGTGCACACCGCCGCTTAAGCAGGATCGGTGGGGATGCAGGGCTGTATGGGGGGCATTGTACCCTCATGTCACAGGATTGCCCTTTGCCTCCCGGAACCCCTCATCTGTCGCGACATCGACCCCCGAGAGCGAGATATTGTCGTTTCTTCCTGTTCAGGGGAATAAAATGGTGGCCACCAAACTGCGCTGGAGTAGCAGAGGAAGGCGACGTTTACTCTCTGCTTTATGAGCTTCCCTCGATTTGAGGCCGCCTCAGCGGTCGTAAAAGCAGCTGTAAATCAAAGGCGTGCCACGAAGTTACTGTAAACAACAAGCGCTCGCAATTATGGAAACCCAGAAAACCCGTTGCCGACGACACCCTAAAACAGTTTTCTTGAAGGGGGAGAACAATATTACCAAAGAAATCTCACCGGCACTTTGGACGGAGCGCTCGTTATGGGCACGAGGCTCCAACAGGGCCTCGAGCTGACCCAGATTCAGGCTGGAGCCTGGCTGGAGCTTTCAGTGGCTCACCCACCACCTCTCACAACGGTCTTTAGTACCCGGGAAAGGGCCACGGGCGTCCTCCGAGATGTGTGTGTGTGGGGGTAGGGGTACACTACGGCTCCGGGGTCTCCCACCTGCAGTCGGGCGGAGGCCGTGACCCTCCCCGCTGTCTCGCCCTGGCTGCCGCGACCAGCCCTTGCTGAAGGCTCCTCGTCGCCCCGCGCCCTCGGAGGGGATTTCTGAGCGTGACTAACCGGTGGGCCCTTCCTGCAACCGGCGGCTCCCTCTTCCAAGGTCCCCCTCCGTAGGTGCAGCACAGGAGTTCAGTAAGAGGAATTTACGCATGTTCCTCTGGCACAGGTTTTTTTTTAAAAGCCCACCAAGTGCTGCACAAATTATTCATCCGCGCGACACATAATAAAATTATTCATCCGCGCGACACATAATAAAATTATTCATCTGCGCGACACATAATAAAACAAGCAAAATGGTGGCAGCAGCTGCGGATATACGCGTGGTGCGATGCGGTGGCAGTAGACTCTGTAAGCCCCGTCCTTTTCTGACTGGGGGGCGTGTTTTGGACTGAGGACGTCACAGAGAGAAAGAACCGAAAAAACACGCCCCCCCAATCCGAAAAAGACGGGGCTTAAATTGAAAGACAAACCTCTTCTCCAATGGCTGGCCGCCATTTAGGAAGCCAGCCAATGGAGAAGAGGGGCGGGTTTAAGCCTCACTTCTAAGAACATAAAATCTCGCCAGGGAGACTGCGGATGTGTGCAGCCCACACTAGCCGAGACCTAAAAAGGACACCGTCCCATAAACAGTTTTTTCCATCTAACATTAGGCTGGCCCAGGTTGGGAAGTCCACTGTATCAGGGTAGTACAGTTTCGGTCTGGCAGCCGTGACTTGACCAATTTAAGCCTTCCAACTGTGATGGTGGACTTGGGGTGGTTACCTGCTGCTTGGATGCAGCAGCCATGACGTCACTGTTGACCATTTGTCACTGACACAGTTATCTCTTTCCCCACCCCATGCCTCTTTACTGTGGTCAGGTAGTGCTCTTTTTTTATTTCATTTTTTGGGAGTCTTATATAGGACAAACTTGACCCAAAGGTATAACGCTTTACATGAGCACCAGTTGCATTACAGACGGGCACATTAATTTTTTTAGGCATGGGGAGATTAAGTGATTTGCCCAGAATCACTAGATGTTGAACGTCCCTGCTGGGGCTCGAACCCAGCTCAGCTTCAAATTCGACTGTTCTAGCCGTTATGCCACATCCTCTTGCTATGTTGCACTACTAAGTTACGATTACCACAATCTTTGTATCTGCTGGGGAATTTAGATAGGGGGCTCGCAATCAGGGCATCAACCCTTCAGTATGACCTGGAATCAGTAAGTGCATAACCTCAAGCTGTAACCAGGAAATAAGAGGTGACCTGGTACAGCAGTGTGTACTGGGAACCATGAAGCAGAGAGATGACGGTGATAACAGGGTTAAACAGATATATTGAAGATTGTCTTATACAACAGGCTGTACAATGGGTGATCGCCATAGGATACTCTTTTGGGAAATATAAAGGAGAATGTGTACTGAGCAGTGAGACACAGTTTCTGCTCCCGGGACTCATTTGCTAATTGTGGTCAATTTGACAAACCAGTCGCAGAATACACATGAAAGTAAAGGGTACCATAAACCTTTCAGGTATCCTTTAACCTTGCCCCCGTTTGTGCAAGTCCCTACCCCTTCGCCGCCATGCAGCCCATACGGACTGAGTTCTGTGACTTAGCTTTTCAGGCTCATTCCTGTAATTCTTCACAGAACTCCTTGGCGACTTGACATTTTTATTGAAGTGGCCTTTTTACACAAAATAACTTTCAAAAGCCATTCTATTTTTATTCACAATGTGTTATACTACAACCCAACTCCTCATTTATCCAAGGGAGGCAACTTGACTTGGGAGGCCAACGTTTCATTACACACTGAGGGCCTTATTTATGAGACTATGCATCACCTTTAGGCCACTGGTGCATCACCTTTTGTGACGCACCGGCAGTGTAAAAAGTGCGCCATGTTGCACCCTATTTATAAAGTGACGCATCTAGGCCGATGCGTCACTTTGTAAACCCCTGCGCCACATTATACCTGCGCCAGGTATAATGTAAGCAGGGTGGTCGTTCCCTGCAAAAAGTCTCATAGGAGTGGCGCATTGAAATCTATGAAATTTCAGTGCGCAATTTCTAGGACGCCATTGCGTTAATATCTTACGCTTGCCTCACAGCAGGCGTAAGACTGGCGCAGGTTCTTTCACATGGGCCTTGCCCCTTGTGAAAGGACACATTGCTGTAGTTGTGTCTGTTTTCAGACACACCACAGTAATGCGTCACTTTTGTGCCTACAGATATCTCAGAAATTCTGCTATATCTGTAACTCCTTGTGATATGATGCATCATACAGTAAATATGACGCATCCATCATGTCGCAAGGAGGCAACACTGAGAAGTGACGCATCGCTGTTTTCACGCAGCGATGCGTCACTTCTCATAAAAAAGTCCCTGAGTACCCAGATTGTATTGTAAATTGTGCAGATCCCTTGCCATGCTCTTTTTAATTCCCTGAGTGTATGCATTCCTCCGAAACTAAGGCTCAGGGAAAAGCACAAAATCACAATGGTAACTCATGTATAATGTGGTTATTTGATAAACCTGTACTCACCCTAAAGGGTTTTGTGAATTCTTCTGCCTGCCACAAATAAAATGGAAACAGGAAAATATCTATCTCCATTTAGTGGTAAGGATACAGCTTAATTAATTTTGTCCAAGCTGTCTAACTGGTCTTTGATACCAATACATAATAATATACTGAAAGACCAGCAATGGATGAGACCCCGTCAGCCATTGCTCATAGGAAGTGATGTTCGAATTTGAATAAGGCAATGCAAAAGCCATTGGTAGCGGGAATGCCATTCATGATATATGGAGGTTCACGTGTGTATTTGTAACAATTCACAAGATCCAGGAATCTGGCTCCAGGGGTGCAGCACATGTATCCATGGGAAAGTGACAATTCTGAGCAGGCAAATGTTGGTTATGCCTAAGGTGTACAGAATTATATGACTTTGCCCTCGCGGAGATGGTCCCACCGGTTTGCTCAAAGATCCTGAATGTGGTGGCTAGTTTGAAATTGTAGGTGCTAATATTGATGCACATTAAGGAAGGTCAATTTGCATCAAAGGGGGAATCTAGAGGCTCCAATTACTCAACTAAGACCTTTAAAGAAAAATGTGCAAAACTATTATTATTATTATTATTAAACCATTTTATAGCGCGCTCTGCTACTGAGGAGTATCCTGGCGCGGAACTGGGTTCTCCAATTATCTTTTTTGTAGCATATTCAAATATCAAAGTTATAATTACAGAAAACAAGTTAGTTGGAACCAGCCAATTCAAAAACTATGCAAAATGCCAAGTGTCATTAAGAAATAAATTAGCTGCAGCATATTACGAAAAACGACATTATAGGTAACAAGCCCTCAATACAAAAAGCTCACCTATCAAGCAAAATGTCTGATGCCAAAATAGAATTATAATGAGCAATGACTCTCTAAATCAACAAGCAGCTTTTAAATGTGAAATGCTGCAATGTCTAACGCAAAATTGTCTAGTGACTAGCTTTCTCTAAAATAAGAGTAATACGAATTATCACTCTCTTCAACAAATAGCAAATCTTTTATAAAGTTTCAGACAATGAAAGCACACAATTTCATAATTTCCCAATAACTTTTTTGCAGATGATTTTCATTGAACAGAACCATGAGAAATGCAACTTTATACAATGGACTGTTCCACAACTTCATAACAAACAACAAAGCAACCTAGGTTTAGCACATTAATCGTCAACCTATTTCAAATATATCTCTTGGCAAAGGAAGCTAAAGAAATTATACTTTTGCACAAACAGGGATAGATTGTAGATTTCAGTGATTATCTAAAAAGCAAATGAAAAGAAATGCTCATGCACAACATGTAAACAAGCGTTTTCACAAATGCGGCCTAGTGCGGCCTGGTTATGCTATCTGAACCAAACCTACATAAGCATTATTTTTCATTTCCCACAAACAACTGCGTGTACTTTTTGTGGCTAGAAGCCAACACCTACACACCAACTGAGATGTTGCTCACTATGTTGCTGTTGCCTCCTCCATTCGCTTTAGTGACAATGTTACTAGTATGTGAAGTACCACCTGTGGCTAAAGGCCATACATAGCATGTCTTGGTTATTCATGAAGAGTTGGGCACATGACCCACCTTGCTGTAAGCCAATCTCTGGCAAAGTACAAAGGCCCTGTACTTTGGAGTTGGCCAGCTGGGTTGAGTTGTCCACATGGCAATCCTCTGTACATGGCTGCTGTATGAGCACATTGGGGTTGCTTTCGATGAAGACGGATGTAGTAATTTACTAAGTACACTAGTTAAAGGGAATTTATGGTTTCTTCTGCTCATAACCCCATAACATATATTTAAAAACAACCTCTGAAATTCCCTTAAAAACATACATGTAAAATATTCACTGTTTGCAATGATGTGAAAATGAAAGTTAAAGCCGAAAACCATGTGAAAGGCCTACTTAAGTGGAGGCCCTGTAATATCCCGAGGGGTATATTTACAAGCACCTTACTCCACCAGTGCGTCACTTTTTTTGACGCACCAGCGGCACAGTATGGTACTCCATATTTACAAGGCTACATAAAGCCACACTGCGTGGCGTTCATGAACTTGTTTATACAGTTCCTTTTCACTCAGCACTTTGCATGAAAGGGGCGTTCCATGGGTGTTGCTGTGGTTGTTCCCACACAACACACATGGATTCTGCCGCATTCCGAGATTTAGAACATTTCGTGAACTTGGGTATGCGTCAGAACGCGACGCCTCCCCGAGGAGGCTCAATGAGGAAAAATACTTTTATTTCTCCTCGTTTTTTCCTCTTTCTATACATGCTGCATTCTGCAACACACATAGAAAGAAGAAAACACCTCTACTGATTGTTTTTGTGTAGGAAGGTGTCCCTTACTGCACAAAAACAATAATTCCCGCAACGCAGGGACCCTTACACCATGGTGCAAGGGTGCCTGCCTTGGTGCATGGCATTTAATTCTGCTCCAGACCAGGGGAGAGCTCAGGAATATGTAATATTGTTGTAAATATGACAGATCCCTTTGCTTTGAAAGTAACTCGGCGCAGCAAAATGGCTTGCGGCACCTCGCTGCATTACTCTCTTGTAAATAAGGCCCCGTAGATTCTGATGGATATTTTGCTATCTTTAACGAAAATCACTAACTGGTGAACTTTAGTTTAAATAGATTGTCGTGTTCCCTTCTCAACTCACTAATGGGCAAGTATAACTCTCAGGAATGTATTCCACATAGTTTAAAAGGTGAATGACACTCATGGCTGTCTGCTGGCCATCCCAAAGTGATAATTTGTAGTGATAAAATAAATATGTTATATTACTATCAGGTTTTAAAAATCAGAAGTGATTAAATATTTTTAAAATTAGCGCAGGTCAATAAAAACATAATCAATTCTACTGATGTTTCCTAAAAATATTTACATAGTTTAGATGATGTTCAAGTTGAGCATTATGATTGTAGTAAATGTCCTGGATTGACTGTCTGAATTATTCTGTCAATTTACAAATTATTGGTCACATTTCTTAGAGGTGGTACGGTCCTTTTGGAGTCAAAGAAATTCACGAGAAGGTTTGATTGAAATATTCTTACGGTGCACACCTGGTCATGTAAAATAAAACTAAACTCATTTAGTCTAATGTATCGGTGATCCTTACTGACAAAGATGTCTAAGTCCTGAAAAGTAATGTGAATCACTTTATATTGGCGCTTGAATTCGACATCATAATCGTTGGTGTTTAAATATACGAAATTGAGAAGTTGTCATTCCAAATCGAGAAAATATCAATTGATCAGAATTCACGAGTGACACAGTAACTTTCTCAAACTACCATAACTTCTGTTGATGTTCAGTACCTAGATTACAAACTTAATTGTGGTTAGAAGTTCTGTTCTCTAGCCAAACGCTTCTTCAGAGCAGAGTAATTGTGCAGGTAACTTTCCTCATTGTCTCTGTGTTCTACCCTATGATGGCTATGTGCCCTCAAGTTCCCGTGATTTCCCTGTACATTATCTAAAACACATCGCAGCAACAGTTAGACTGTTTAAATGCTGTTATCTTCTGTTAGGTGATGTAATCTGCCATTTATAGATTACATTGATATACGTTTCTTGGCTTCCTGGCTCTAAAATGTGAGAAACAACCTAAGTCAGGTAATTTGCAAATTGTTAGTTTTGAAGTTATTACAAGGCCAGCATTTCCACTTACTTTTCGAGTAACTACCAGTACCGACCAATAATTATGTTTTTAGTTGAAATGAGAGATTTGTGTTGGTGGGGAAGAATCTGGATTTAAATACACTAGAAAAGTATTCTGAGGGTGACAAATCGGAGTCAGAATAGACTCATAGCTACCAGAGGCTTGAGGGCTTGGTGAATTGGCGAGGACATTGAAGCAACGAAGACGAACCGCTAAATAAATGTTCTTTGCAAAGTCGCTCAAAATGGATTGCTAGACTTTTAGCAGCAGAAAAAAAATGCAATGACCCCTCTGGACATTTTTTTTAATTCCAAATGCCTGAGATAAAATGCATTATTTGTTGGTGGTCTGGCACAGTTAATTGCACGGGGACTATTGCTCCATTAACAATTTAATATTTTGACAAGCCAGTTTGGCCTGTGTATTTTGTAATTGTTTAAACTATGAATGTCGTAATTGTCCAGCTCTTAACCATCTCAATCCACCTTGAGGCAGTTCTAAACGATGAGATAACGAATGAGATAAACACAATGAAAGGTTTACAAAGTTGGGCTGGCTTTATTCCACTGGAGCAGCTGGCTGCAGACGGGGCGCCATATTGTTTTAGTCCAGCCACAGAAGTAGCAACGTTTTACAGCGTGCGAGCAAGATGTTTCAATGTTTTGGGCATTCAGGTCAGGCCCGATTATGCAATAACGGGTTTCTCGTAAAATTGATGAACATGGCCCCTTATGTGGCTGATTTATCTTCCTGTGTGACGTTGAGATAGATATCAGCTCTTGGATGAGCGCCCTGCAGAGCGGCTGGAAATACCCGGTGCTTCGGAAAGCTCCTCTGGGCAGGTACGGGCGTTTGTGCAACAGCCACTCCCCATCTCGCCATGTTTTCACAGCTGGAAGCTATAATTCTCCTGGAAGCGTGATTACTTTATCGTTTTTTTCGATTCCTGTTTGATAAATCGTCTGCTTCTTAAGCTTCTTCAGCTTCTGTTTGGTGGAAATTAATGTTGTGTAGACTATGGGGCATATTTACTCACATGTAATGCAACGTAGCGAGCCGTTACAGGGACAGGAATGCGCACAATATTCCGTAGTCCTCCCTTTTCCCCAACGCTGGAGCACAATGGGCTGCCCTAGAGCCAACGCAGACACCCTTGCACGATGGTGCAAGGGAGACTGCGTTGCATGCAGGATTGTTTTTGTGCAGAAAGGGGCACCTTCCTACATAGAACCAATCCTGAGGGGCATATTCCTCTTTCTATGTGTGATGCACAATGCAGCACGCATTGAAAGAGGAAGTAACGAGGAGACAAGGCATATCTTTTTTGCACATTCCCAGGTCTACCTGTGATGGGAATGTGTCAAACTTCATGGTAGTTACATGGGAACACCCGCTTTTAAACACAGTTTTGAAGTCACAGATCCCACAACTCTGGTACGAGAGACGGTTCCTGCTGGTGGAGGACAGACCCAATGATGAAGTCCCTAGTACGTCAGCGAGATAGCATGTCACTGACCGAACATAACCGTTGAGGGTCACATAAGAATTCAAGTTTTGAGATCATCTGATGTGATGCTGTGTTTTTCCACTGCTTTTGATTTTTGCTGGAATCTTTTTGTTGGACTTATGACTCTGAGCAATTTACCACTGCTAATCAGTACTAAAGTGCATGTGCTTCTACCCTAAACGTGTGTATTTGACCTATTTCATTAACTTGTGAGTCCCTTGTAAGGTTGTGTACCATATACCCAGGGCTTGTTAGTTAAGTGCTACTAGAGGGCTGCGGCACTGATTGTACCACACACAGACATATTCAAACCTGCCTCAGGCCTGCCACTGCAGTGCCTGTGTGAGCAGCTGACTGCCACTTCAACCAGGAATTTACAACTACTTTTCAAGCCTTAAACTCCCATTTTATCACATAAAAGTAATTTCTAAGTTAGGCCCTAGGTAGCCATCAGGGCAGGGTGCTATGTAGGTAAAAGTAGGACATGCACTTTTATGTTTTGCATGTCCTGGTAGTGACAAACAGCCTATTTAGTTTTTCACTTATGTGAGGCCTACTCATCTCATAGGTTAGCATTGGGAACTCCTTAATACACTTTTAAGCTGTAATTCCTGATAAGAGAGGAGTGACTTTTTCATGTTTCATATGTTTGAAAATGTATTGATAAATCCTACTTACTGGTGAAGTAGGATTTACAATTACTATTTTAGAAATGCCACTTTTAGAAAGTGGATGTTTCTCTGCACTTACCATTCTGTGTGTCTGAAAGCCTGTCCCCAATACACATCTACGGTGGGTGATTGCTACATTTTGTGCATTCCCTCTAGACAGCCACAACACAGGAAGGATAGGCTTGCATGAGTACCCGTCTACATACATCAGCATTCTGATGGCCTGGCCAGGGCAGAATGGAAGGGAGGGGCCAACACTTCACTTGAATAGGGAGTGACCTGTTCCCACACAAAGGGCTGATTTACCCCCAATAGATAGCCTGACAGACAAGACTGGGCTGAAAGGGACCTGTGCACTTCGGATAGCTGCTTTGAATTCGCCCCCCCCCCCCACACATCAAAGACAGTTTTGGATGTAAGCACTGAGTCTCTGACCCCCTAAAACAATACACTTAAGGATTTTGAACTGAACCTCTGTCAGAAGGACTTCTCTGCTGATTAAATGACTCATGTTTGGACTGCAGACTTTGTGTCGTTTTGGACTTGTTTTGTTTATAATATAGTAATCTATTTTTCTAAACCCGTGGGGAGTCTTATTGTGGTGTATTCATTGTGATACTGTGTTTATGTGCGTTGTACAAGTACTTTACACATTGCCTCTTTCGATAAGACTGACTGCTCTGTGCCAAGCTACCAGAGGGTGAGCACATGTTATCTTTAGGGTATATCTAGCTTACTCTGACTAGGATTTTGGCTTCTGCTTGAACAGGATACATACCTTTGCCAACCAAAACCCCAATTTTGAACAGCTTCATTGAATGGAAGTAAGGGTTCAGAGAAGGCAACTCCTGGCTGAAACACCTCCATCAAGATGTTCATCTTGACTGCCACTGAGGGCAGCGGAAGGTCCAGGACCTCAGTTGTCCTCAAGCATCACCACAGCAAAAGAGGCTCCCACCGTCAAGCCACGGTTGGAGGAGAGGCCAAGCTTGTGTCTGGTGAGATGCCTAAACCACAGGCATCTGCCAGTTCCTCATACTAATTGCGCTCTGGTTCCTCAAGGGAGTGATGGTATTCATAAAGAGCCTCAGTTCCCTACCAGTTGTCTCCCTATCCAAGCCTAGCGAAGTAAAATGCACTGGCTCTAACTTGGAGGGCATAGTACCAGTCAGCGTCAGACGATGCCCATCCTGCTTTGTATAGGAGTCATGTATGATGAGGGGGCTTGTGCCACCGTGGGGCGTCGGTGGCGCTGGAAACAATGTCACTGGAGCAGGTTCTGAGGAAGGTTGCGGTCTCGCGGGTGGAGCCATTCTGGATCCAGCACTGGATCCAAATGGCCTGGCTGGCGTTGAGGTTGGACCTGCTGGTGGGAGTCAAGTAGGGGCCCCCTCCCAAACCCATGGGCCTGAAGACACTCCTGAGGGGAAGTGCCACCCAAATATGAAGTACATGGCCTCATAGCACTCTTAATTGTGTGGGGGTGGCTCTGAGAGACATGGAGAGGACCCAACACAGGCTCTGGTGAGGACCAAAGCCCAGTGCGGTGTGATCCTTCCCCCAAATCATCCGATGACTTGGACTGGCACAGAGAAGTCAAAGAGCGCTTCAACTTCTTTGAGTTCTTGTGCTTGTGGGGCCTACGTAACAATTTAGACCGGGAAGACGATCATTGCTATCGGTCGACGAACGGTCCTGGGATCTTCCACACTACCAGGATTTTGAGTGTCACAGGGTTGTCTGACGTTGGGCAGCGAGGTGCTTTAGAAAATATTTCTGCAGCATGTTCGGGTTGATTGTAGCGATTCAGAAAAGGGGGTGGTGATGAACAGAGTGTCTGAATTAAGCAGACCACTCTTACCCAGTCCAAAGATCAGGGCTTGATCCATCACCGTTATTTATCTCACTGCCCCATACCAGCTCAGAACCTGGCTATATGCAAATTAGTCTGTCCCTGGCCCAGTGCATCATGGGAACAGGGCAGACCAAACTACCAAGCCAATTCTTCACCAGAAAGGAGACAAGCTACCGGGGACCGGTTTCTGGCATTTCAGCCTCTTCGGCCCGGCTTGCTTGAATCCTGATGGAGCAGTGAGAAAGGGACTCATGTCTGAGTATACCCTGCCACACCTATAGTGGCCAAAAACGATTCAGAAAAGGGGGTGGTGATGTAGGGCAGTCCTCGCAGGTCTTGAAGTCGTGGTCTCACTCAAGCACCATAAACAAACCAAATGAGGGTCTGTCACATATATCTGCCTGTGACAGGCATCACATGGCTTGAAACATGTAGGTTTTTTAGGGAACATCCTTAGAACATCAGGAAAATAATTTTTTTTAAATATTTTTGAAAAAAAGTTGTAAAAAGTTCATTGAAATATTTGACTGGGGATAGCTCACTCAGAATCTGAGTTGACTGGTGTGTAAAGAAAATAACTGATTTCAGCATCCTGGATTGGCTCCAATATAGGTACTACGCATGTTACATCCGGCGTGGACGACGCCAGATGCGGACACAGAGCTAAACAACGCCACCAACCGGCATGCAGGCGAGCTGTTCGAAAATTTCCAGATTCTGTCTGACGCCTGGGGATAATTTTAAGTTATGGAATCTGTGGGACAGAAGTCACTATCGGGGTATTTGGACAAAATATCGAGTTAAAAGTATCTGGGCGCAGAAATATCAAGTTTTTAATATCGTGATACATAAATATCATGATGCAAATGTTGACAAAAAAATCGATTTTCTAAGGTATTATTGATGTAAAAAATATCTGTTGTTAATATTGTTTACAAAAATATCTTTGTAAGGAATATAATATTTTAATTACATTTATGGATTTCAGTATATGCTTTCATTGTGTATGTTATAAATTGTTTGCATAATTATTGTTAATGTTTTTGAAATATATATTGTAACTATTTAGTTGTTTTTAAATTTTATTGATATGTTCATTGTAATTTTTAGTGTCATAGTTGGTTGTGGCATTTGTAGGGGTACAGGGTGGGAAGTAAATTACTTATAATACATTTTTAAATATTATGAATTATTTAATTGATAATTATGTAAAATGTGTAATTAATTTTTTTTAATGTTCTATTTTAGGTGCAGGTTGTTGGGCTTGTAGGGGTAAAGGGATGGAAGTTAATTCATTTTAATTAACTAATAATCTTTAATTATTATTAATTATTTAACTGATAATTAATAAGGTTAACTGGGTAATTAATTTAGGGCCAATAACAATGTTGGGCGGATCGCCACCAACAGGCTGTCCGTCCGACATCGAAAGCAGCGGTCTTCCCTCCGCATTACGATGCGGTCGGTCAGCCTGCAGCAAGCTGGAGGAACGACTGATGCCTCTGACAGGATCAGAGATCCTGTCAAGTCATCAGTTCGGCAGATAATCCCCAAATGGCGGCAGTGCCTGCTGAGGCACCGCCGTCAGGATTATGATGTCCTTTCCGACAGCCTTTCCATGAAAATGCAGTCAGAAAGTGACTGTGGGGGCCCCTAGCATGGCCCCGTCCCCTGGCAGTCTCTGCTACAAGGCCTGGGGGGCAACTGCTGTACCCCCCAAACATCCATGTGGCATGCACTGCATCGTGCCTGCCACACGGGGCATGGATGTTTTAAAAGTGTATTTTTTCTATTATGGCTTGTGCTGCAGCCCCATAGCACAAGCTGCAATAGAAAACATACACTTCCCAACCACAGTGGATCATAATATGGAAGCGTGATGCTGCCTCCTTGTCGAGTGGTCCCGTTTCCGCTGCGATGTTGGTGGACTCTCGTCCGAAGGACATCGTATTCGGCCCCTTAGTTTTTTAAGTTGTAATTTAAGTGCGGGTTGTGGGGTTTGTAGTGGTAAAGGGTGGGAAGTTATTTATTTTTCATTAATGAATCATTTTTAATTAATATTACATATTTAATTGATAATGTAAACTGTGTAATTAATTTGTGTTTTGTAATTTAGGTGCAGGTTGTGGGGTTTGTAGGGATAAAGAGTGGCTGGTAATAATTTTAATTAAATGTTTTCATTAATATTAATATTTTAGTTGATAATTATGTAAATCCTGCAATTAAGATATTTTTTCAAAGTTATATTTCAGCAGCGGGTTGATGGGTTTGTAGGGGTAAAGGGTGTTAATTAAATAATAACTTATTAATGATTAATTTATTAATAATTATTTAGTTTATAATGATGTAAACTAAAATTATCATAGTTTGTAAGTTATATTTTAGGTGTGTTTTGTTGAGTTTGTAGCGGAATAGGTTGGGACGTTATTTAAATAATTATAAGTTAAACAATATTTATTCATTTATTAAAAATTGTTTTATTACTTACAATGTTACAATTGTGTTTTACTTTTTTATTTCAATTACATTTTAATTGCTGGCTGTTAAATGTATTTGGAAATATAGGCCCTCATTAAGATTTTCATTTATTTTATCTATTTTATAGAGCGCATAGCTGCCCCAGCGAGGAGGCGTCCCAGCGCTAAGATGGCGGGTGGACCACCACGACAGGCCGTCGGTGGTGTTCCACCCGCCATCTAGGGCATTGGTACGACCTTTGCATTACAATGCAGCTAGTCGGACCACAGAGGTGGGTGGTAGGACTGCCACCTCCGACAGGATCAAAGATCCTGACGGAATGGCAGTCGGATTCCTAATCCCTGCAATGGGGATGTTGTCAGGCACTGTAGGGATTAGGATATCCCTTTCCGAATGCCTGTTCATGGCGGTTTTACCGTTAAGGACTCTACAATTTTTTTAAGGTGTATTTATGATATACGTGGGAATGAAAGTACTATGGTTCTATTAACACTTGATGTTGCTACGTTATATACTAGCATTAGACATATTGACGGTTTAAAAGCTACCAAGTATTTTCTAATTCAGAGACCCATTTGATTTTTTTTAAAAATCAAATGATTGTAGAAATGATGAGACGGTGTCTAACGAGGAACATTTTTGCATTTGGTGAAGAGTTGTTCCAGCAGGAGCAGGGTACGGCCCTGGGCACCTGCTTCGCCCCCATCTATGCCAAATTACATCTGGGCTGGTGGGAGAAGCAGGTGCTCCGAGGGCCACCTCTGGAACACTGGTCATGTTCTTTTTTGCATCAGGTTCATAGATGAAGTTTTCGTGCTGTGGCAGGGCACGGAAACGGACATAGAATCATTTATTGAGGACTTAAATACAAATGTCCTGACTATTAAATTTGTAGGACATTGGAGCAGAACATCCATCGACGACTTTGACATCAGAATAAAACCAGTGGAAGGCAAACTCATAACAACGATCTTTAGGAAGCCCACTGCAGGAAATACTATTCTGCATGCAAAAAGTGCCCATCCAGTGCCTCTTATAAGAAGTATACCCTTTGGGGAGTTCTATAGGGCACAAAGGACACGTAGCAGTGATGAGGAATATTGTAAAGTGGAGCAGGAGATGACCAGCAGATTCCTGTAGAGAGGCTATTCACTTAAGATTATCCAATGGGGCTGCGTTAAAAGTTACGAAACTTGAAAGACAAACAATCTTATTTGAACCATCTATAACACAACAAAGAAAGAAGAATCAAACAACAGAATTAAATTCAGCTAATCACTTTTTTATAACTACCTTTAATGTGAAACAAGGAAGTAAGGTCCGTTTTAAATAAACACTGGTATCTAGTGAGAAACGATCCAGTAATGGGCCCTGAAATGTGAGTAAACATCCGAATGTAGTTTTTAGAAAGTCTAAATCATGAAAACGATGGGTTTTAAAAAGTGTTTTAAGTGTAAGGTATGTACTCATGGAGTAAACCGCACTTATTATAAAACATCTTTTAACAAAACCATTCCGACCAGGGGCTTTTTAAATTGTAGATCGAGATTTGTGGTCTACATGTTACAATGCCCCTGCAAAAAGATTTACATTGGGAGTACAACGGTACCTGTATTCAAAAGAATACTGCAACATCGGAGGGCGATTGCAAATCTGGATAAGTCATACCCTATCGCTAGGCATTTCCAAACTCATCACCAAAGTGATCCCGTGGGCTTACTGTAAAGCTGTATAGCTGAAGTACCCAGAAAGAAAAGAGGGGGAATTAGGGAGAAGGAACTCCGTAGACTTGAAACGTATTTTATACTGGAGTGTGACAGCAAGGAACCCAATGGGTTAAACATACATGAGGACCTGTACACTTGTTTAGGATAAACCTAGGATGATATAGAATAAACAGTAACAATGAAATTAAGAAAGAGCAAGCACACTCAAGTACCATTTATTTTCAAATCTTTATGTTGAAATTTTTAAAAACTTTAGGACTGAAATGAAGGAAATAGGGAATGAACAACTAGATAAGATTGGAAAAGGGGGAAAACATACAAATAAATAAGAAAATGTTGTAGTATGGAAATGCAATACTTTTAGGGGAAGGATATATTGTTATATTTTAAAGTGTATTTTGTAGGTGTATGAAGATATTTATTGTGATTTTATATATAAATAATATACGAAAGGCACTTGCACTTTATGATGATTTAGTACTTTAGAAAAGTATACATGTAATAATTGTGAGTAAATTGTAACCGGTTTTGCTGCTATCAAGAAATTTAAAATAGTCAGATTAAGCGTATAAATGAAATAATTAATGAACAAAATGAAATAATCATGTAAATTGTTTACATTGGTTTTGATGTGGAATGTAGAGCTGAAAAGAGGCAGATTACTATATATTATTGGTAGCCCAATAAATTCTAAGATGGCGCAGGTAGTGACAAAGGAATAATTTCCTTCCCTTTGAACAAAGCTGTTGTCCTTCATTGATATCAATGTTTGTTATGAGTATTTTAATGGAGAAAAAAGTGTGCTTCTACAACGCGAACAAGGTGGCAGTAAGCCACCGAAACACGTAGATGTTGTTGTTCGAAGATAAATAAATTCAAGTGATTTTTACCCCCCTGGAGTGCTGGATGGTCTTTGTAATAAGTGGTGATCTCATGCGAACAATATTTTTGTATATATTTTTTAGATATTAGTGTAAACCAATATTTTTTTCTATATTTTTGTACTCACCTGTATATGTATAGGAAAAATATATTTTAGTGCTTGATATTTTTGACACAATATTTTTGTTGCTCGATATTTCTGGTTTTCATGTTATGTCAGTGAACCCTCTATCACACATGACAATTGTAATCACATGTGAGAGTCTTGAAATAGATCAAGAAGATTATTAAAAATTGAAAGACACTAAGGCCCTCATTATGATGTCCGGCGGATCGCCACCAACAGACCGTCGGTGGCGGTCTGCCTGACATACACGGCATTGGTCTGACTGCTGCATTACGATAAAGGCGGTAGGAGGGATAATGTCGGGGTAAAAGACCACCGCCTTTGATAAGCTCAAGGAGCCTGTTGGAGCAGCGGTTGGACTCTAACCTATAAAATAGAGGCGGTGCCTGCGCAGGAACCTCCTGTAGGGATTAGGATGCCCCTTTCCATTTACCTTTTCATGGCGGTCCCACCGCCAAGAAAAGGCAGACTGAAACAGATTTTGGGGGGCCAAAGCAGGGCCCCCGACCATGCGGGCCACTGCTAAGTATGCAAGGGGGGCATATATGTTGCCCCCCCACACATCAATGTACTGTGTGCCACACAGTGCATAGATGTTTGAAAAGTGTTTTTTTTTACTGCAGCTTTGTGCTGTGGCCCTCTTCCTGGGCAGAAGCACAAGCTGCAGTACAAAAAAACAGTTAACAACCACCTGCACAGCAGTCATATCCTAATAGGCCAGGCAGGATCGCCGATTCATTGTAGGGCGGTACCCGTCCGAAACAATGGTGGTTGGGCGGAACGCCCAAACGCCATTGTAATTAGGGCCTAAACGTTGGTTTGATAACATCTTCTAGATCTGTTTTTGAATGTAACATCATAGACCATTTGATCCTTAAACAATTACTGTCATAGAAACTGAAAGAGAGTCTCTTATGGAATTTGCCCTCTATTGTTAAAAATATATTGTTTGTCATCTAATTGTGATAACCAAAACCTTCATCTTTAAGAGAATGGAGAGGTGTGGAAACTGAGACAACATACCAACTATAAGACTCAACCTGTGGCGTACTTGCTTACCTGTCCTTGTTGCTTCCATTGACATGAACACTAGAATGGTCCATTAAACAGATCATTAAGGAATCTAAACTTTCTACTAAACTGATACAACTCTTTGGATAAAAAGGTCATACTATGAGTGATTTTAAACAGACATCCTAGAAAAGGTCCAAGGCAATGCCTTACTTTTGAAAAGAAGGGAATAGAGATGCAGTTTTTCTTTGAACTCCCACACCTCTGAACTAAACAAGGACTTGGAATTGTGCCTTGTAAATGAGGCTGCATAACAAGCACTTGTTGCATCTACATTTTCAGCTTCCCAGTTCTTTACTAGGGTATGGACTACAGTACATACTTCTCTTACTATGGACCTGAAGTACCAACTCAATTACTCAGTACTTTTTGCAATATACTTTGTGATTTCTAATATACTCTAATATGGTGTTCATGTTCGATTAAATGAATCAGAGTGCAGGAGTACTGGTGTAAGGTGATGTGCGATGGAGTATCAGAATGCAGACAGCATGATGGAGCATTGAAATATCTGCTTTTACCTGTCTGATTCACCATGCTGAACCATTATGTGGTACTAAACACTTTGGATATTGATACTACAGCTGGCATCCTTCTGGCTTGACAATGACAGTGGGCGCCCACACGCTTCTTTGTCATGTTGCTTTGAAGTGATGACCAACAGGCAGCATTGTTTGAGGATATATTAATGTAAACTGGCCGGATTAGATAGAATGAGAATACATATTTATGTAATTTATATTAGGTGTGCCCTGTTTAACTTTCTAATCCAGGACTCACATCAGAGGTGAACGGTTTTACCTCGATGACAAGAAAGCCTGGGGACCCCTATAATATTGTTGGTGAATGATAAAGCCTTCCTTAATGACTGCACTCAACACCATTATTTCACGGATAGCCACAATCATATCCAGAATGTCCACTACACCCCGTATAGATACAAGTAAACTCAGGCTGCCATTAGGCCAGGGAGAATCACACAAATGCAAGGTTTTGGAGAAAATTAAAGAGAACATCGGTATTACAAGGTCACCATTATGTCAGTAATACCCTCAATTATGTTCAGGGAGTCCTCCATATATGAAGAAAGAGACTATCAGGCCATGGCGACCCTTATGCAAGGAATAGCTGCAAATGTATTTACGTAATTAAAAGTTCCTACAAAATGTTAAGGTGGGCAGCATTGTCCCAGGGGCAATATTATTATGCAGGGACAGCCATAATTATGTAAAGATTGTCTATAATAAGGCCGAAAGGTGCACCTTTAGGCGAGGCCCACAGTTATACGAATGACATTAACATGTCATATGCTGTCTTTCAGGAGTGGATCATCAAAGGACTCGACACTATCATACCTGCCAAATGGACTAGGGGACGGAGCACCCCCTCTAACCCATGGTATGACGAGAACCTAAAAACTCTTAGAAAGAAATGCAAAAAGGCGGAGCGTCATTGGAGGAAAGACTTTAGTGATATGGACAAAGCATACTATCTGGCCACACTCAAGTCATACCATAAAGCTATACGCGCAGCGCACGCATCCTTCTATGCTAAGGAAATCGGCTCCAGCCCTAACCCTACGAAAACAATTTTTAAACTGGTGAAAAAATTACAAAACGGTGGCAACTCTGCCTCGTGTATTTCCTCCACGCAGCAATGTGATGACCTAGCCACTTTCTTCACAGAAAAGGTGAGAAAGATATACAATACCTTCTCACATACTCCTTCTGACTGCACCAGGTTTTCTAATCTTCCCTTCAAAGGCTCCAAGCTCACCCACCTGCCAGCTATTTCTCTTGAAGACCTAGCCAAAATCTGCAGAAAGGTGAAATCTGGTGCTCCCTCAGATCCCATGAGACCAGCCCACTTTTTAGCAGCACTGGACTTCTTTCTTCCTTCATTGGCTGTACTCCTTAATCTTTCTTTCTCATCGGCCACAGTCCCTACATGCTGGAAACAGGCTTGGGGTGACTCCCATACTTAAAAACCTACTCTAGACCCTGCAAAGTCGGAAAATTACAGGCCCGTCTCACTGCTCCCTTGGGTGTCCAAATTGGCGGAAGCCCATGCGAACACCGTACTCACTGACCATCTGGCCAAAAACAACATCTTGGACCCCTCCCAACACGGGTTCAGGCCTGGACATAGTACGGAGACCGCCCTTCTTGCCACCACGGAATACCTCCGGGGGATCATGGACACCGGTCAGAGTGCTGCGCTGATACTACTTGAGCTCAGCGCAGCATTCGACACGGTCTCCCATGATATCCTACTGAGCCGTCTTGAAAACATTGGGATTAGTGATTTGGCACTAGAATGGTTTCGGTCGTTCCTTACGAATAGATCCTTTCGAGTGTCAGCCCCCCCTTTTACTTCCCAATCTCATGCTATCGGCCAAGGAGTTCCGCAGGGCTCTGCCCTTAGCCCATCCCTTTTTAATTTGTATATGCAACCTCTAGCGGCAGTGGCCAAAGAATGGGTCCTCACGCTGGTGTCGTACGCTGACGACACCCAGCTGGTAATCACCCTTACGGAGGCACCCGCTGCCACTGCCACAAGATTTAGGGATGGGCTGGCGGCAGTCGCCAATTGGATGACTGCAAATTGTCTACAATTGAATGCAGGAAAAACCGAGGTGCTACTTCTGGGCAATAACACCAGCTGCTGGAACGACCACTGGTGGCCCCCCATGCTGGGCCCCACCCCCCCTCCCAAATCTCTGGTAAACAATTTGGGAGTATGGTTGGATTCTGCGCTGTGTTACTAGATGCATACCAAAAAAGTAGCAGCTACATGCACTGGGCTGCTGAGAAGCCTCAACCCCATTCTAGGCTTCTTTGACCCCAAAACACGGCAGCTCATTGTCCAATCCACCATCCTTGCCCGATTGGACTATGCGAGCGTCCTACTATTGGGCGCTAATAAATCCGAGACAAACAGGCTGCAGCGCATCCAGAACTCAGCGGCCAGGGCAATTGTAGGTCTTCCCAGAAGATGCTCGGCTAGAGCCGCCATACAGAGACTCCACTGGCTGCCTTTGGAAGCTCGTATTCAGTTCAAGGCCCTTACCACTGCTTTCAAAATCTTAAAAACTGATGGCCCCGAAATACTTCGACCGCTGCTAACACCATACACCCCCCAACGCAATCTTCACTCCATGGTGCAACAACTGGTAGTGGTCCCGCGCACGAAGCTATGCCGTATTGGGGGTCGCTCCTTCAGACTATTGGGAGCAAAATTATGGAACTCTCTGCCCCTTTATATCCGCTGCCTCGACAACCTGTCCGCTTTCCGAAGGGCAATTAAGACTCACCTCTTTCCACCTCTGTAGCCTCTACTCTCTCTACCCCTCTCCCCAGAAGGTTGTGCTGTGGTTCTTAGCGCCGGGACGCCCCGTTGCTGGGGCAGCTGTCGCGCTCAACAAAACACATAACATAACATAACATAACATACCGGTCAAAGCTGCGGATTTCCCCCACTATGTCAAAGATGGGGTTCATTAGGACAGGATCTGCACTGTGCCACAGAAAACAACAAAATGTCAGTGTGCCCACAGTATGTCAAGAGGAGCACTATTATGCCAGAGTCACCAATATATACTACTGTATGAGTTACAGCTGAGGCCACGGCCACAATAAACGCAGAGAACATTCTCCATCAACTCCACAAACACACAGACATCCATTCAATCACAGTCACAAATGCACACAGACACAAGCACACAGATACATGCACACACAAAATGCATACTCCCGTCCAGACAGATTTGCTTTTCACTGACATCTCTAATTTACCTTCATACATCAGTGGTTTGCGGTACTGCAGGTAGTCGTTTCCACGTGTAGCTCAACTCCCCATACAAACCTTGTGCTGTGCAGGAGCTCGGGAAGATGAAAGTGGGGGGCCTAGCCTAACATGCCTCAATAGGACATCAGCTTTGTTATTATCTTCTTTGCATTTTTTTTACTCTTTATTATGTGTTTGGTAATTGATGATCTAAGTAAAGGAGACTAACTACAATGTTATACAAAAACATTTTTAAAGATTTTTTCAATGGCATTGCTTATAGATGTTAAAGATTACTGATGGCTGGACAAATGTATTACAAAATAAAAACAATTGAAAAATTGTATTCAAGATTCGGCAAACAATTAAACTTTAATTGTCAAAAACATGCATTATTTTAAACTGAGTAGCAAAATAATCTCTCTTGTCATTAATATTAATACAATAAAATGTACATATCAATAAAAAACAGTGTGAGGTATTTTAAAATCTTACAAAAATATACAGTATTTTACAGTAAAGTGCTTTTTGAGAACTATGATCAGTTTCCAGAATTTAAAACAGATAACTTTACATTGGTGAATATTATTTTTTACTTTAACTTTGCCATTGATTTTGCAGAGCATCCACCGGTCTGTATACAATGTGATGTTTAACATGTATATTCTTAGCTTCCTTGTCTTGTTATTGTGCAATTTTGATTACAATGTCAGCATTTTCTCGGTTGTCTTGTTCGAGTGTCTGCTGACATACTACGGTACCGACGATGCACTGGTAATGCTGTGTCTGAAGGCTGGGATGATGCATATTGCTGAATAAATGGGAAGATAAATGAGAAAGTTAATAATTGTATTGTATATCACTAACATAAAACAACCAGTAAATTGTTACGACTCAAGCATTGATTATACATGTGTACACCAGTGCACAAACTTTGCAGAACTATAATATCCACATTTGTAAAGCGCACAATCACCCGTTAGGGTCTCTAGGGGCTGGGGGCCGTCGGCAAGATTAAGCAAGCTATTGCCCAGAGTCACATGGTGCTGGGCTAATCTGCCGCCGGTGCCGGGGATCGAACCGAGATCCCCAGATTCCAGAGTCAGTCGCCCTAGCCGCGGCGCCACACCTCTTCCTCTCCACTATATGAGCCAGAATGCATAGACTTTAAAGGTGCTTGTGTAATTTTGCATCTCATCTAAGCAATCGGGCCACACAATCATAGTGAAACCATTGTGAGACAAGTGTCTATAACTGTGACGTCATCAAAGTGTCAGTTGAGATGTAATTGATGTTGTCATTGAGATGTTCATTAGCAGTGCATGGTGGGGGTCTGCTGGTGAGCGACTGTGTGGGCGTCTGATGGCGGTGGTACTTGGCAGGTTACGGAGGTGGGAGACACTCCAGCAGGTTGATGAAGTGAAGGTCTCCTCATGAAGGCTTCAAGGAAGAGGAGGACCGAATAAACAGGGCATGCTACAAGATCTCTTGGCATAAGCAACCCATTTCCAGAAATACGCTTGGGAAGCAGGCATCTATCAAGTGTCCTGCTTCCAAGACATGGATTCTCCTGTGCCATTATTTTTTGCTCCTTCTCGATGAAGGGTTCACAGAACATTCATGGTCACTCACATTGTGGATTGTCAGCAGAAACAACATTGCTCAGTGACTACCAATAAGAGTGTGAGGATCCATAGATCCTGATATGGTGAATGGTTAAAACTTTCTCAGTCAATCATATTTTTAAAAAACTTGAATTACCGTCAACGGACCGCTTATCTCACAAATGGTTCAATAATCTGAGATATGCAACTGTATGAAAGATGATCCCTGGTTAAGTCTGCCTAGAGTCTTTCTATACCTCAAATATTTCAAAATAGCTGTAACCCAAACCATAAAATACTTCTAACCCATTAAGGCTCCGCTGACACCCCCTCCCCCAAATTTGCACCAATCAATAAAGGTTGGCATGAGTTAAGTATTACATTTAAGTCAAGTTTGGTGTAATTCCGTTTGAAGTTTCTAATGTAATGGAGAGCAGAAAAATAAGTAGGGGTTTAAAATGGGGAATGCTACTTTTGCCTCCCCGCAAATGACTTTGTGAATATATAAGTAATTTGAAATGGAGAGCAATAGTTGAGGGAATCAGGTGTTTGCAGAGTTTTGTGTAAATTTTTAGGTCGAGTATTTTTATTAATTACTCGAAACCTATTACATCTCAACCAAAGTCTCTTGAATCAGCCGGATTTCCTACAATGCATGTTAACTTTTCAACCGTGACGCTTCTCCAGCGCGCGCTTCGCCTTGCACACCACATCACCACATCAAAGGCTTCTGATCCCCCTCACTCACACCCCATCCCCATATGCTCCTTCCCTCCCTCCCACTCGCTGGCTCCCCCGCACCCCCACCAGGCTCTTGAAGCGCGAGGCTTCGCCAGCGCTTCCCTCCCACTCGTTTAACAAGAGGCCCTTTCTTGTTTTCATTGCGCTTCAGCAACAGCATTTCTCAGCCCGCATTCTTAATGCAAGTCCAGTAACGTTAAGGAGATTCAAAAATACAACTGCGGCACAAGCACTAACCTCTGCCCTTCCATACCCAGCGGCACATATGCAGCATTTACTTCGAGGCTGTTTTATATAGGCTTCAGGTACAGCCCCCCTTGTTTACATTGATGCTCTGTGTTTGCCGATATCGATCCTGTATTTATACACCTCGGCAGCGGGGTTACAAAGATACTTGCTTTTCTTTCCCATTTCATTCAACACAATCTTTTACTTTCAGCGACACCTCCACCACTGTTTACATTGATGCTTGCGTGCTTGCTAGCAGTTTGTGCGCTCTGCAAACACAGCATTTATGTTGCTTATTAACAATTACAAAGTATATTAGCACTAAAATATTATACGTTACTGTCTGTCCTAATGTCCGTCTTGTTCTAGCCACAGCCAAAACATTTACAAGCCTCTTTTCATTCTGAACTTCTCTTTCACAATACAAACACATCATTGGACCCTTGCTGCTTGACTTGGTGTTAAAGCAGCACCCACGTACTTCGCACGTCTTCTTCACAGTATGTGCTTTAGCGCCGTAGGAAAAACATTTTTAATTAGAAAATTCAGATATTGGTTCTGCTTCACCCTCAACCTTCTCCGCCTATACAGTGTTATAATTACTCCTATATTGTAGCAAACTATATGGACATCCAAATGCGTTCCCTTTTACTGCCTCCTCATCAACCCCCTTAGCGGTTTATCAGGCGATGTTTTTTTAAACGTTACCATTTTGTTCCACTGTAGCAACTGCTTTGCTTTTATCGTGTTTTTCATTGCGTTTTCGCAACAGCATTTCTCAGCCCGCATTCTTAATGCATGTCCAGTAACGTTAAGGAGCTTCACAAATATAACTGTGGCGCAAGCACAAACCTCTGCCCTTCCATAGCCAGCAGCACATATGCAGCATTTCCTTCGAGCCTATGTTTACTTTTAGTTTCTAATGCAGCTCCCGCGTTGCTTACATTTGTGCTGAAAGTATCTAGCAATATTTGGAGCCCATTTGAAGTTCTAGTTATTAGAACAGCCTTGCCTGCATATTACAAGACTAGAACTGGACAATTTCCTCATCTGTGGCATGTTTTTCTGTACTGAACATAGATGGGCTCCCAGGCCATTTATATGCTTTAAGAAAAGCAAGAGGGGCCAACACTGTCCCTTGGCTGACTCACAGGGTACATCTGATTTTGAGTGCGCGTTTGCTGTTAGGTCCTTTTGGGCCACTGTGTTCCAGTGCATTCAGCACAACCGGTCTATAAGAGCTTCGTTTAAACCCATTCCCTCTACAAGAACCCATCAAGACATCCAGAATTAATAGTTTTGTAAACCTACAAAAAACATAGATTACTGTTGAGCCTAGCTGGCCTGAATCCTGTCCATGATGCAGAAGGAGTTGCAGCATATTATTTTAAAATACTATTTTATTCACACATCTATCATCAGAACAATATTACCTTTTCACGTTTTTTTCAATTAAAACGTGTCACTTTAATGTGGTTTAACATACTTTGCAAGCTGGGAAAAGCAAGAGCACAGCTAACATAAGTTAACATTTGTTATGCTCTGGATTTCTCTAGCCTAGAGAACTCTAGCAGTGCAACCTATATAGAAGGTATATGTCGAATCAGTGTAAATGTAAATTGTGTGTGAGGGATCAGTTGGCTATGTGACTTGCAAAAATATCCACCTTGAAAAAGGTACATGGTCCCAGTTTATCACTGAGAATCTCTGATACAATGGAAGCATAGCAGCAACATGTCTTTGGTTTCCATACCCAAAAGGCAATGATGAGGAATAATTATAGTGGAGCCATATTGGCTGATGAATAAATATATTGTACATCAGGTAGTGCGGTACACTACCAGAAACACTGCAATTTTATTGGATCCTGGCTGATTGATTTCTACTCAGAAGCTTCATGCATACTAACTGAGACAACCCTCATTGAAATGTTCGCCCCGCTCCAAAAGTACCTGCACTGGAAGACACCCCCCCACACACACAACCCCCCCACACACACAACCACACACAACCCCAACCCACACACACAACCCCCCACACACAGAACCCCACACACACACAACCCCACACACACACAACCCCACACACACACAACCCCACACACACAACCCCACACAACCCCACACACACATACCCCCCCACACACACACAACCCCACACACACAACCCCACACACCCACACACAGACACCCCCACACCCCCACACAGACACACACCCACACACACTCCCCACACACACACTCCCCCCCACACACACAACCCCACACACACACAACGCCCACTGCAAACACACACAATCACACACACAAAACCCCACACACACCCCCCACACACCCCCCCCACCCCCACACCCCCCCCACACAACCCCCCCCACACACACACCCACACACACACCCCTCACACACACACACACCCCTCACACACACAACCCCCCACACACACAACCCCCCACACACACAATCCCCCATACACAGCCCCACACACACACAACCCCACACACACAAAACCCCCCCACACACACAACCCCACACACACAAAACCCCTCACACACACACACCCAGCCACCCCCAATGCACATAACCCCCCACACACACAACCCCCTACACACACCCCCACACCCCCACACACAACCCCCCACACACAGCCCCACATGCACACACAACTCCACACACACACAACCCCCCCACACACAACCCCCATGCACAACCCCCCACACACACACAACCCCCACACAACCCCCCACACACAACCTCTCCACACACACACAACCCCCACACACAACCCCCCACACACACAACTACACACACACACAAACCCCCACATACACCCCACCCCCACACACCCCCCACACACCCACCCCCACACACAACCCCCCACACACAACCCCCCACACACACAACCTCACACACAACCCCCCACACACAACCTCCCCCCCACACACAACCCCCACACACAACGCTCCCCACACACACAACCACACACACAAAAACCCCTCACCCCCCACACACAACCCCCCACACACACACCCACACACACACCCCTCACACACGCAACCCCCCCACACACAACCCCCCATACACAACCCCCCACACACACAACCCCACACACACAAAATCCCACACACACACAACCCCACACACACAACCCCCCCACACACAACCCCCTACACACACAACCCCGCCACACACAACCCCACATGTACACACAACCCCACACACACAACCCCACACACACACAACCCCCCCACACACACAACCCCCACACACAACCCACCCACACACAACCCCACACACAATCCGCCACACACACAACCTCCCCACACACACAACCCCCCACACACAACCCCCACACACAACTACACAGACACACACACACAAATACACACACACACAACCACATACACACAAACCCCACACACACAACTAGACACACACACAACCACAAGCACACAATCACAGCCACAAGCACACACAACCACACACAACCACAAGCAACCACACACCACACGCACAACACCAAACACAACACACACACAACCCCACACACAAGCACACACACAAGCACACACACAAGCACACAACCACAACCACACACACAACCACAACCACACAAACAACCACAACCACACACACAACCACAACCACAACCACACACACAACCAACCATCTATCTATCTATCTATCTATCTATCTAACTATCTATCTATCTATCTATCTATCTATTGCACTCACTCTCTCTCTCTACCTATTGCCCTTACTCTATCTATCGCCCTCCCTCTATCTATCTATCGCCCTCAGTCTGTCTATCTATCTATCTATCTATCTATCTATCTATCTATCTATCTATCTATCTATCTATCTATCTATCTATCTATCTATCTATCTATCTATCTATCTATCTCCCATACTCTATCTATCGCCCTCAGTCTATCTATCTGTCTATCTATCTAACGATCTATCTATCTATCTATCTATCTATCTATCTATCTATCTATCTATCTATCTATCTATCTATCACCCTCACTCTATCACCCTCACTCTATCGCCCTCACTCTATCTATCGCCCTTCCTCACTCTATCGCCCTCACTCTATCTATATATCTATCACCCTCACTCTATCTATCGCCCTCACTCTATCGCCCTCACTCTATCTATCACCCTCACTCTATCTATCTATCTCACTACCTATCTATCACCCTCACTCTATCGTTCTATCTATCGCCCTCACTCTATCTATCGCCCTAACTCTATCTACCGCCCTCACTCTATGTATCGCCCTCACTCTATCTATCTATTGCGCTCACTCTATCTATCTATCTATTGCCCTCACTCTATCTATCTATCGCACTCACTCTATCTATCGCACTCACTCTATCACATCACCACAGAATCACTCAGCACCACCACAGCATCACTCAGGGGCACCACAACATCACTATGCGCTACCACAGCATCAATCTGTGCAAACATTCAACAACAACTGGTTCAAATATGTTCTCTCAATGTTTCAAGCTTTATTACAAATGTCCAAAAAGATGTTAATATTTCACTTCTGTGCTTGGTTTTCCGTCACAATTAAATACACTGTACATAATCTTCACAAAAGTTATTTACAAAAGTTTAAGCTATTGCCATTATAAATTACAATAACTTTTATTTAAGTAATAATTATTTAAAAAAAATTAAAAGCCATTGTTATTTGTAATAGCAATACATCTAAGTCACGTAAATACAACACATATTGCAATACAAATGCAATAGGTGTCACATTTGCGAAAGTTATAACTATTGGCATTGTAAATGACAAAGCTATTAATTTCGCTATTTTCAAAACCAACACATAAATAAAAAATTTGTCATTTACAATACCAATAGCTCAAACTTTCCTAATGCGAGACCTAATGCATTGCAAATGCTTGTTGAAAAGGTACCTAAGTTATTACCCATAAATAATGTTAATTTCCTATGAATTAACCAACTGACTACCGTCGACAAAGTACTAAAGTATATTATGTATATAAAGAAATGTGTGTGTTGATATATCTTGTAACAAACACTTAGCTACATGTTTGGATTACAGAAAGGTGAGATAAAACACTTAGCGGTTCAAACCGAGCTCCAACGCTTAGCATTCCCCAAGTTTTGAAACCAAAAGAATGGAGCTCATTTCTTTCTTCCTATAAGTACAATGAAGTGTAGACCTGTTACAGTGCTCTTTATGATACTATATACACTGTATTTAGCTCATGCTGTGATACTGCTCTGTATAGTTCTGAGTACACAAATCTCCACATACATATATATACACAAAGAACTATCAAATGAGTGCTTAATTTGACTGTCCACTACTAATGATGTTCATGCAAGGCTACGCACAGGCAGTATGACATCTCAGACCTATATAGTAGGCAAGGGAACCAGAGAGGGCTGCCCCCTTTCCCCGCTTTTGTTGGCCATTGCAGTTGTACCGCTGGCTACTGAGCTCACCAGGGATTGGCGTATCAGGGATTGCATAGAGGAGACCTGACGCATACCATAGCGTTATACGCTGATGATATACTGCTGTTTCTGGCTGGGATGGGAGAGGGATTGCCTGGAGCGATAACGTTATTAGAATGGTTTGGTGAAATCCCTTCTCTTCCTCCTTCCTAGTAAGGGATGCCCGCCCAGGGACCAACATGGCCTAGCATGGGAGGGTACTTGCTTGAAATATTTGGGAGTCAAGGTGTTTCATAACCGCAAAGATATCCTAGATGCGAATGTGGGTGCAGCTGGGCAGTCGCCAATGTGGCTTTTTGAAGAACCCTGCCAAAATGGTGGCCCTCCCCTGTTTTCAATATATATTTTTTTACCAGCCTACCTATTTTTTATCCCTCGCATGGTTTAGAAGGAATTGGATTCCTTACTGGTTGAGCTCACCTGGAGTTCGGGTAGATGAAGAGTGTTCATGGCTGTGCTGTGTAGACCCACTGGGGAGGGGGACTTGGCCACGCCTGATTGGCAATCATATATCTTATGAGCTCAGCTCCAGTGGTTTGCTACGTGGCTACATGCTGGACTGAATGGTGAAGGGGTAGGGGCTTCTGATGAGATTACGTCTTTGCACAGTCTGCTCTGTATCTTTCAAACCCTCAGACACCCTTTGGTGGGTGGTGCACCGGACTTGCAAGTCGTCCGATGTTGCTGGCAACGCTGCTTACAGCGCACCCCCCACCCGTATGCTCTGAGCATGCTCTTGTGGTGCCTCACTGTACTCAATACAACGGGGAACTGAAGGGCATAATAGAGGGACATCGTTATGGCGTTGTTCGATTGGGAGACTTCTACAGGGCTGGAGAACTGTTGTCGTTCACAAACTTATCAGAGTCCTTCGAGATACCTCCAGGTCAATTCCTGTTGCATCGTGCAGTAATTTTGACAATACTTGATCACTGGGAGGGTGGTGAGGCGAAGCCACTGCTTCACCATGGTAGCCAGGTAATAGGCACGACTACGGGTAGAATACGAGGGGTCGCCCTCATGTATCAGGTTTAGAATAGGTATTATGTTGCTGTTTGAAATGGGAAGAGGAACTGGCGACGCGATTTATAGAGAAACAATGGGAGACTATATTGGCACACACTTACAAGTTCTCCTGCAATGCCAGATTTAAGCTCATACATTTTTATTTTCTCCACAGAGCATATCTCACACCTGGTAAAATTATGCAAACATTTGTAGCACAAGATATGAGATGCCCGAGATGTCTGTTACGGGGGATGAGATGCTGTGTATGGTTTGGAGTTGCCCTGTCTTAAGATAGTTTTGGGAGGAGGTCATGGATTGTGTACAGAAGTCACAGAGAGGCAGATTCCCCATACTCCTATCGCGTACTTGCTCAGTGACTTTCCCTGTCCCAATAAACTTAAAACAACCACCAAATTCATAGATTTAGCTACAAGAGATATTATCCTGAAATGGAAAGCAACAGCAAGTCCCTAGGTGAATAGAGGAGAGAGGTTATGATTCAATGGGCATCGTACGAAGGTGGGTATTATTCCAGGAGAACCGGAAGGGACACAATGTAATTGATAATGCTAGGGCTTGGGATGAGTTGGTTGAATGCCTGAAATATTCAAATGCAGAGTCTCCTGAGAACTTCATACATTCAGAGCAAGGGCAAGCAGAGGCCCAAGTGTGACCATGTTTCTTGATGAACACTGGGCAATACTGTTCAGCACTATTGGGGTGAATATCGTTTACTGATATGCTGAGATAATTGTTGTTATGCTGTTTTGGTATCATTGCAGGGTGGTCGGTCAAAGGACAGGGAGTAGGGATTAGATAGTTTTCTTTTTGTTTGTTTTGCAGCTGCAGTAAGCATTTGCTGGCAGAGTGCTGATAGTGCTGGTACACAATTGCTCTTGAACTTTTGGAATATATGTTGAATTATCTCATTGCAGAGGAATTAACCTACCGATGTATGTATGATTCAAACAACGTATGGGTTATCATGTCACGAATGATGACTGCAAAGTATTAATAAAAATGTTGTTAAAAAAAAATCAATTACTGCCCCACCTTCTTTTATTTGTTTTGGCCATAGGGCCCTTAGCAGCCTGGGAAAGATAATATGCACAAATCTGGGGCTTTAACCGGGGGCTAGCAATAGAAGATCACATGGCGCTCTATGCGGACTACATCCTCCTGTTCCTCTCAGGTCCCCCCTGTTTTAGATACTGATGCTCTATGGGGAGGCATCTGGCCTTCAAGTTAATTGGTCCAAATCCCTCCTGGACCCCTGAAGGATGACAGAAGCATCGCTGTCTGACAAACACACCTTCCGGTCCGCAGACTACGTTTTTAATACATAGGAGTGTACATAGCTCTGGAACCTAACATTACTTGGGGCTAAAATCTGACTCCTCTAATGACTCAGATAACAACAGCTATTGTTACTTGGGTCAAACTTCAACTTAATGTGCTCGGTAGAATAGCACTGTTTAAAATGAGAATGCTACCTCAAATACTCTACACCATCCAGAACTTTCTCTTGCTGATACCCCGCGCCAGGTTCCAAAAGGTGCTGACCAACATTTGTTTCTTATTGGGGTTTTTACAGTGGGGGATGTTTGGCAGGGTTCCCACTTAAAATCCTTTCAAGACATCCAATCTAAGTTCCCTTTACACCAATCCTACCACTACTTTCAGCTACAGCATGCTCTCCACTCACATTGGGTGCTCTTTAGTGACGTAGACGACTTTATTCCACTTGAAACAAAGATCCTTATGGGCCCCATGGGTAAGGGAGGTATCTCCCGGATCTATAAAATCCTTGTCATCAATTCCCCAGCACCTTTTACACATCTACAATCACTTTGGTAAGCGTGACTTGGACCACTTGACGAATCAGATTGGAGAGATGCCAGTATGCCCCCCCAGAGTGCTGGTGATCCCCTCCAGACTCCGACTCATTCAATTCAAATACTTTCACATGGCCTACCTTACACCCATGAGAGTGTGGTGGGCCAAGAAGCTGGCCCCACCAATCTGAAATCGGTGCGAGGATAGAGAGGCCCATTTTGTTCACATAGTGAAGAAATGTCACCTCATTGTGAGGAATTGGCAGGAAGTGTTTGCCTCACTCACACAGGTTATTGGGGAACCAGTGGAACCTTCCCCTAGAATAGCCTTTCTGGGCATTTTGGAGAACATTGGGGGGTCACGAGGTGAAAGTACCCTCCTAGGTATTGGGACGGTACTTGCCATTAGGAAATTGCTAAACACTGGTGTTCTTCATCAACTCCAACCCTGGCAAGCTGATGAGCTGCGATGGACTGGTGAGCCAAGAAGAACCGATCTAGGTAACCAGAGGCTGTCTCCAGAAACATTAGAAGGTGTGGGGGAAATGAAGGACATACATTGGTCTAGGATGATGCACAATATGATGTATTTTCCTTGTTTTATTCATTTGATGCTCACTTCCTCATATTGGCAGATTGTCGACTGTGCTTAATTCAAAAATTAAAATAACATTTAGTTGTAAAAAATAAATTCAAGAAAAAAATGGCATTTTTTTCCCTATCTTTTCAATATGGTCCCATATGCGTTGTAATATTGCGGCAACGAAGGTGAAAACATAATACATATTTATCATACAATCCAGAGAAGATCTTTAAAGTGTAGAAAGCAATGTTTTCATACTTTTCTCATTGCCTCCCAGACATTGGCAAAGCCGGTTGCATGAATCGCCAAACTTTGTTGAGGGAGACCGATTGCTTTGCCAAAGCTTGTTTATATTTGGACGGAAGAAGTGAGAGTAAAACAGCGGGAGATATTGGTCATGCATTGGTTGATGCTGGGGCTGGGTGGCAACACATCAGCTTGTGCAGGACTCCCCCACATTGGTCTATCCAGGTGCTGCACATTTGAACAGGGGAAGAAGGTCTGGGAGCTTATACGCATAACATAACATTGCACATTAGTAGCAGTGTATAAATCGGATGTTTTTCACCTCGTGGTTCTGTGCGTTGCTTCATGTCACACACAAGCCACCAGTTAACATCCCTGTTATTCGTAGTACCCTATCTATAATTTCATATATTACAACTTGAAAGTCAGGTGTTATACACGTCTACTCTTAAACAAAAAGTGACTGGGTATTGGAATGAGGCTGTCTAATTTTCTATCATTCTCCATAGTAAACATCAGCCAGCTAGAAGCCAATTAAATTCCTGTGTTTTGGTATTGGCCTGTTGTCTGATATTGCACGAGACAGCTTACAGGAAGTATGAGGAGACCAATCACACTTATAATTGCAAGATATTATTATATTGGAGTGTTGTTAAATACTTTAGGAGACATGTCAGGATGGCTCAGTAAGCTGCAAATCACAAATTTAACTCCCGACAAGTTAGCCAGACATCCTTATAAGGTCGGATGATTGGGAACCAATAAATTGGTTAACTGGATAACAAAGCGCTTAGAAAGAGCAGATGGGCAATCGTTTTTAAAAATCATAAATATACCAATGGGTGTTACTGAAAGTGCTACAATTGACTTGCATTTTCAAGTCGCGTATTGGGACCAACAAGGTTGTAAAACTGTGCTGCAGTGTTGTGTCGGGGAATGTGCGTGTCCCGGGCTTAGGGCACAGGGACACGACGGGGGATTATAGCACCACGTGCTTGGCTATGGGCCCTGTAATAAAACACTCGGACACGGTATATCTGCACTGGTCTTCACTCCGTCGCCAACTGGCGTACGTTCGTGCGTAGACTCTATTTATTGATCAGGGTCACATGGTTGGCACGTAACGAACCTGTTACGTCACAGGCTGAAACACTAGAACATAACATTCCTCCCCAAGAAATATAAAACAAAGAAAAACACAAAAATTAGTCTCTTCAAAAATACTTCACAGTCTTTCAGGCTCACACTCAATGCAGCCAGCCCTGGTCTCACATTTACATGAACAGTCTTACGTGAAGTAGTCTCTCATTTCTCCTTAGCTGGTGATGGGATTGGCCTCTGCTCTGGGTCTCACCAACACTGGCCGGGAATGACACTTCACTGGTCCGGAGTTCAGGACCACCGCCGCTGCTGTCCAGGCGCTCACTCTCTGCTCCGTCTTGGGGATGGTTTTCCCCAGTGGGGGACTTCAGATTCTCGTCGAGAATAGACATGTCCATCAGCTCCTGGGAAGCGCCATCCTCCCTGGTAGGGGAGCTCGGAGTTTCTTGAGATGCAGCGGGGAATATAGCACCACTACCCTGGTTGTACTTTTTGAAATAGGATACGTTGCGAGTCACCGTTTCTCTCCCTCGGGTCGCAATGACTCGGGTTCCTTTCACATTGACCACTGTCCATGGATCCGTTTCATAAGGTAGTCTGAACTTCCCACTCGTGGCGCGATTCTTCAACAGCACCATGTCTCCTCTGACGATCTGTGGCGCCGTGGCTCTTCTTCTCTGACTGACTTGTGCATGGGTTTTCCGGCGTCTGGCGTCAACTTGACAGTCATTAGGAGAGTCAGGTTTCCACTGCGGATGATGAGGTATGGAATCCATGACCACCCGGCCCATGAGAAGATGTCCAGGGGCAACACAGGTTGTGGTGTGGGGTGTCTGACGATAGCTCCTTAAGAACGTGAAAATGGGCAACTCCAGAGACTGCCCTTTATCATGGGCAATTCGGATCCCTTTGTTGAGTGTTCGCATGAACCTTTCTACTTCGCCGTTGGCTTGTGGCCATCGAGGAGTTATTCGGCCATGTTGGATGCTTAAGGCACTTAGATAATTGGCTAGCTCTTGTCCTTGGAATGGAGGACCGTTATCTGTTCTCAATTCACGCATTAGTCCATGCGCCGCCATCATTTTCTCCAGTTTGGGAATGACTTCCGTTGCACTGGTGGTGGATATGAATTCCACTTCCGGATATTTGGAGTGATCGTCAATGGCCACCATCCTATGTCGGCCATCTGGGAGACTGCCAAAGTCGAGACTGACACACCCCCAGGGAGACTTCCGAGGTTCCATCAGGATCGGGGCTGGTCGCGGTGCTTCTCTGGTTACTTGACAGGCAGCGCAACATCTAACTGTGGCTTCAACGAGGTCGTCCATCAGTGGGAACCATACTTTTGTTCGGAGGCGAGATTTTGTTTTGACCATTCCTTGATGGCCTACATGAGCCAGTTGGATTACTTGGGCCGTGATGGAAGATGGTATCACCAGCCTGTGTCCATCCAGTGTTATCCTCATTGAGTTCTTCTCTTACGTGGTAGAGACTATCCATGATTCGCTGTGCTTCAGGGGTCAGTATCTTCCATTCCTCCTTGGCTTTATGCCAGTTTCCACTTCGCACAGCAGCTCTGGCCCTTTGCAGGCAGTCGTCCTTCCTGGTAGCTTCTGCGAGGCTCTCCATGGATATGGGTATGGGGCATGACTGAGCAGTGACACATCTCACGTACTCTTCGGTGTCAGCCGCGTCCTCCATTTCTTCTCGGGTGGCTGCTCGAGGATGTCGCGACAAATAGTGTGCTGGATTTCGAGACCCGGGCTGGTACTCCACTTTGCAGTTATAGTTCTGGAGCTGTAGCATCCATTTCTCAATGCGCAGCGGGGGCTTGGTAGATATGCCCGAGAACAGAGCAACCAGTGGTTTGTGGTCGGTTGCGACGACAAAAGGCTTTCTGTATACGTACAGGAGAAAGTGCCGGCATGCCCAATGTATGGCTATCGCCTCTTTCTCGATTTGGGAGTATCTCTGCTCCGTTTCTGTGAGGGACCAGCTGGCAAAAGCTACTGGGGCCCAATCTTCTTCTGCCCGCTGCCTTTGCATCAGTACTGTGCCTAGCCCCATGGGGCCTGCATCCACAGCCACGAGTGTCAGCTTCCTGGGGTCGAAAAAGGCAAGGGTGGTAGCTTCCGATAGTGCTTCTTTGATTTCCCGAAATGCTTTGGCTTGTTCCGGGCCCCATTTCCAGGGAGTAGCTTCTTTGGTGAGTTCCCTCAGTGGCAGAGTTAGGTTGGCCAGGTCTCGGATGAACCTTCCACAGTAATTCACCATTCAGAGGAAACTCCGGACTTCCGTGACAGTGGTGGGGGGCGCAGCCTCTTTCATGTCCTTCACCTTCTCTGGGTCGGGGTTGACACCTTCAATCGAAAACGTGTTTCCAAAGAATTGCAGTTTCCGCATTAAGAACTCACACTTTTCTCGATGTAGGGTGAGCCCTGCATCCCGTAGTCTCCGTAGTACCTGGGTCAGTTGGCTGTTGTGCTCCGGGATGGTCCTTGCGTGTATCATGATGTCATCGCTGACATTGATCACTCCCGGGATGTCCGCAATAAGTTCCTGTATCATTTCCGCAGCGCTTGATATCCCAAAACTGAGTCGGGTGTATCTGCGGAGCCCCATGTGTGTTGAGAAGGTGGTGCGGGATGCTTCGTCTAGCACCAGCTGATGATATCCTGATCGTAAGTCCAATTTGGAGAACTAGCTGGCTCCTGCCATTTCCCCTATCAGGTCGTCGATGGTGGGGGTTATGTGGCGTTCCCGCTTTATAACGGCATTGGGGAGACGCATGTCCACGCAGATCCGCACCACTCCTGGCTGCTTGGGTTTCCGTGTGACCACTATCGGTGACACCCAGGGGATGGGACCTGTCACTTTCTCAATTATCCCCGCAGTCTCGAGTTTCTTAAGCTCCTCTTCAACCAAAGGTCACAAATGAAATGCTATTCGTCGGTGCCTCAAGCCTACTGGTTGAACGGTCTGATCGATGTGGAGATGCACCTCTTTCCCTTTGAATTTTCCGATTCCTTTAAACACTTCTGAAAATTCCAGTAGTAATTGTTGAATTGACTCTTGATGGACCCCAAAAGCGAAAGTTACTACTCCTAGGTCTTCAGCCGCCCGGCATCCTAGCAGCATGTGTTGTCCATCTTCCGACACAAAGACATTGGTGGTAATAGTCCGTTCTCCATGCGAGATGGATGTTCTGAATTTCCCTCTGATCTTTAGAGGGGTGTCTTGTCCATAGGCGAACACGGTTATGGCCGACAGGAGTAACACTGGTGGTGGATCTAGGGTCTGATGTAATGCGGATGCCATGATATTAATGGTCGCCCCGGTGTCCACCACGGCCATGACTTCTTGAGTGCCTACCTGGATGCCACATTGAGGTAATCGCCGGGCCTTCCGAGTGGCGGTGCCAATCATGTGCACCTTGTGCATGGTCCTTTCCTCCTTCTCATCATCGTCCATGTCGCTCTGGCCAGGTTCCCCTTCTGGCACTGCGTTCACCACCTGTCTCGGCTTGCGCTATCTCTTGGAGCGGCAGACTTTTTCGAAGTGGTTGAAGCACTGTTTCCCTCTAGCAGGACACTCCGACGCCGGATGGGGTGATCCTCCGCAGTAGCCACACGCCTTAGGCGGACCAGACGTGGCCCCTCCAGCTCCCTTCTTGGTCCACTTGGTCGGGGACTTCACGGTTATTTTGTTGACCGGTTCGGCTTTCACCGGTGCTTGGAGGGCGGCCTCCATGTGAGCAGCTCGGGCCTTCGACAGCTCCTTGGTGCGCCCCATGGTCAGGATGTCCGCTAGTGACTTGCCAGATTCTTCTAATATTCGTTCTCTCAGCTTGGCGGAGGCACAGCCCTGAATGATCTGGCCGCAGATCTCTTCCGTGGTGTCGGCGAAGCCACACGTCGTCGCTAGGTTTTTTAAGTGGGCATGATACGTGTCTAGGGACTCCTCGGGTAACTGTCTCGCCTGCTGGAATATAAATCTTTCGTAGTCCTGGTTAGCCATGGGCTCGAAATGTGCATTCAGGGCGTTGATGAGCATGTGGTGGTTCTTCGGTGTGACTTCCACTATCGTTTTAGCTATGTTGTGGACATCCTTGACTCTCAGATGAAGGACCATGGCCCTCTTTTGATCTTTGTGCACCTTCGTGGCTTCAAAGAATATTAACAAGCGATCCACCCAGTCCTTCCATTTGGGTGCAAGGGATGAGGGTGAGCCTTCCACCAAGAACGGCTCTATGGGGGGGTATTGTGGCCATGTCGGGTGTGGTGGCGTGTGATTTGTCGTGTGGCAACTGTGATGTTGTCTATCTGACATGTCCCTACCGGTCGGCCTTCTGAGGAACCCCTCCCACTGGTGTCCGTGTAGATTTGGTGGTGCCAATGCTTGATGGCTGAATGCTGATCAGGTTGCCAGTTGAGGCAACTGTCTCTGTTGGTGGCTTGTGTCCCTTGAATGGGGAATCGTGTGTTGCTCCCTGAGTTGGCCTCAGTGCCCTCCTGCAGTAGTACTGGGCCCTCCTTGAGAGATGGGGCTCTGTGGTGTGATTGCTGCTGAGCCTGTCTTTGGGCCACACTGTTCCCTTCCCGTGTTAGCAGGCCTCCAGGGCCAGGGGAGATTCCATCCCTTATTGTTGCTCTACCCGCTGCCCACGCGGTGAATAGAGGTGTGGGGCCAGGTGTCAGTATCAGGTGCACCTCGACGGCCTGAGGGGAATGCTCGCCCCTCCCTCGCAGCTCTTCCCGCAGCCCACGCGGTGAGCGGGGGTGTGAAGACAGGCGCTCGGAGCAGGGAATCCCTCCTACGGCCCTGCACGCCTCGCAGAGCGAGACGCGATGAGGACGCGGGTCGATGCACAGCCAAAGGCGGGGCCGACGCGCTTCACGGGCCAACGCGCCTCACATTGCGCGCGCTGCCGATGCAGCCGCGCCTTCAGGGTCCCACTAGGCGCTGCACACTCACGGCTGCACAGCATGCGTTACACCAGGGCACGAGCGCCGCGAGCCGAAGGCAGCGCTCGCGGCCGCCCACAGCAGGAAACGTGACACACAGCGAGGGCACGCCCAACCTCGTCGCCAGCTGTTGTGTCGGGGGAATGTGCGTGTCCCGGGCTTAGGGCACAGGGACACGACGGGGGATTATAGCACCACATGCTTGGCTATGGGCCCTGTAATAAAACACTCGGACATGGTATATTTGCACTGGTCTTCACTCCGTCGCCAACTGGCGTACGTTCGTGCATAGACCCTATTTATTGATCAGCGTCACATGGTTGGCACGTAACGAACCTGTTACGTCACAGGCTGTAACACTAGAACATAACACTGCAGGAAAATGTACTTCACACGGGAACGGTAACATAACATAAAGATCCAGATGTAAATGATATAACGAAGGAACAGTTAATGGAATTCCCTTCCATACCACCTGCGTAACACGCATGACCCTAGGCAGTTTAGGAAACGGCTAACAACTCTGCTGTTTATTTAATTTGCGGTTTCTTTTAGCTCCTTATCATTTGGCTTCCGCACCGGGACACTCTTGAGTAGCCGTGCACGTTATAAATGTTAATAACATAACATAACATAATGACTCAGTGTATATCCCATGAGGCGTTTTTAAAAAAAACTGAAACACGGAAACCCCCTGCAGCCATCACAGTAATGTGGTATCAGACAAGTGTGTCTAGTCGGGAAATCCAAAGGAAAGTCTCTTTGTATGCACCTTTGTTGAAAGCTGGTCTGATATCCTAATTTGCTCGTTCAGAGGACATTGAATCTGAACCACAAAGGAATTGGTGCTCATACAGCAGTCACACTAGTGTAAATGTCTGGATTTACGGGTGTATGGTATTAACAAAAGACGGCCTTGCACGTGAACATCCTTTTATGCCATTACAGCATATTATTCTGAGAAATTACATCTTAGTTAAGATGTGGGAAGTGGGCGTGTCTAGGCGTTACTAACCTTGAAAGTTTGCAAACGCCTTCAAACACACAAGTTGGTTGCTATTCACAAACTCCCCTTCAGACCTTTCCCGTTCTGGAAAAGTTTGGAGATTTACTTCAACCAAAAGCTGGAACTAAATCCTTTCCAAGGTGGCAAGGGGAATGGAACACCCTTAAAGCTGGAAGTGGGAGGTAGTGTTGGAAAATGTGTTCCTCTAGTAGGAAAACATTTACCCAGGAGAGAAAAAGCAAACAATAAAAAATGTGCCATTGCACAGCAGTGTTGCTTACCACAAAGTGGAATTTATCTCGAAGTCCAATACTTCATGAGGCAAATGCCAATGCAAATAAATGATATGGGACGAAGGAGTACCACTGGAAACCTGCAAATGGCAGCTTTTCAGGTTCACTCCTGGAAATCCTTATGAAGCTACAAGAAGTCAGAAATTTGCACCTATGCAGTAACATAACTGTGGATGCAGATTTTCAACTTATTTAATTTAATCGGTCCATTATATATAAGCACACACATGCACACACAAACACACACAAACACACACATTTTACAGTTCGGCTTGTGTTTTATGGCATGCTGTTATAATCTTGGGATGAGACTGGGTTACTCCTGATTCTTACCATAGGGGTGGTAATCTGCAAAACACCTGCAGTAGATGGGTTTCTAATTATTGCATCCTGAACATCTAGAAAGAGAGAAAACATACAATGATCAATTACAGAAAATTATAACAGGCATGGATAGATGTCTTGAAGGTAATTATGCTTTTAATCAAACCATGTGGTCATTTTTCTCACGGTTGCATAGGGCTCCTTCACGAGTATCAGTGTAACTGAGGGCCGGTAAGGACATCAGTAATATTGGATAGTGAAATTATATTGTGATTCTAACTGATCACCCTGCAGGCCCCTGCACTATGCAGAATACCATTTGGAAATCTGTGTTACCACAAATGATTACTACTGGTCCGGGTTTACCTCTGGTGGCGCCCTGTGCAAAAATCTTTGTTTGCGCCCCTCTTCAAGTGACGACCTTCTCCAAGGAATCCCTCATTGCCACCCTCCAACAGTGCCCCATATCCTAACTCTCCATAACACTTCTTTCACATGTATTGTATTTGTTTTATAGCGCTACTCATAACAGGGTAGGGTGTCAGAGTACTATAGAGCACATACACATTACACTGAGGCAGTTAATCATATGTGTGTAAATCAGTCTATAAGAAATGTTACATAACACAAGTTGGATTACAAGGTGTAGTAATCACGTCATCCACACTAGTAGGCAGTATATTTTAAAGAGTGCATGGTCTATAGAAGCACAAGCTCCAGATTTGAAATGTACCATAGTTGTTTGGTTTTACTGATAAGAATGTATTTCTACTCAAAAGAACCTTTGTTTAGCATCATTAGAATAATGAAAGACTGGAGAAAAAATAACGTAACCTATACTATGCAATTTGCATGCAGCACTTTGATGACTGTTCAGAGTTAACTGTGCTTTATTAGGATAGTAATTTATGAACTGCAAGTAAAAAAAAGGATCTCTGTGACAAAAGCAGTGACCCACTGAGTTATCCACATAAAATATAGTTCTGTACAGGCCCGGACTGGCCAAAGCGGGCACCGGTCAATCCCCCGGTGGGCCGCAAGGGTGGGGGCCGGTTTTGAGCCCCTGGGGGCCGATTTTGTTACAGGGGCCGTTTTTGCAGCATAGCTGCAAAATCGTCCCTGCAACAAAATCGGCCAAAAACCGGCCCTAGCAAAGCGCTTGGCGACACCTCCAACCCCCCCCCCCCCGAGTGGGGAGTGGGGGGCCGGCCGAACACTTTGCCAGGGCCGGTTTTGGTTCCCAGTCCGGCCCTGGTTCTGTATGGTACACGTTCTTTCCAGCAGGTGTATTATTCCCAAACACTACGGGGCCCATTAGGATGGTGGGCGGATTGCACCCGCCCGGCTGGCGGTGGACACCGCCGGCCTGGCTGGGGCAATCCGCCCGCCATCCGCACTGAAACGACCCCCCACCACATTAGGATGGCTGGGGGGTCCGTGGCGGACGGAAAGACCGCCCACCGCTTTTCCGCCCGGTCGCCTTGCGGCCAGGACGGAAAAGGTTTAATATGGTGGCGGTGTCTGTTAGACACCGCCAGCCATATTATGATGTGCCAAAACAGATGCCTTTCGCCGCCATGGGCCCCCAGTCATGAAGGAGAGGTGGGGGGTGCACACAGGTGGTACCCCCCTGCATTTGCATTAACAAAGCGGCAGGCCACCACGCGGTGCCTGCCGCTTTGTGTATGCAAATGCATACAAGCATTTTTAGCTGAGTGCACCGCCCGCCAAAATGGTAAAAATGCCGGATGCACCCGCCACAGTGGCGGGCGCGTCCTAATAACCCCCACGGGACACCCGCCCTCATGGCGGGCAGTCCCTCCACACGACAGGATGACGGGCGGACAAAGTCCGCCCATCATCCTAATGGGCCCCTACGTCTCTAGAAGTCAGTGCCAGGAGCGTCTGCACCGTCGCACCACCCTAAAGGAGGCCCTGATTACCACGGTAAACCTTAATTCCCATCCTTTTTACAGGAACAAAGATCTGCAAATTTGACGTGGAACGAAAAATTCAAGTCAAAATAAAGGCATTTGCAGACATGGAGAAATTACAAAATAAATATATTGTCTAACATGATCTGTAAAGTACTAACGCTCTGTGGGTAGAAAAAGCCTCACACAGCAGTGGATTAATGCTGCCTCTCACTTTTGTAAATGTCTGCAGATGAGATATAGCTTCCATTTGCAGTGCGCTGTTCGCCGTTGCACACAAGGCCTTATTTACAAGCCCCCTGCACCGCTGCTACGTCATTTTTAATATGGGAAAAATTGACATACCGGTGGCGCAATGGGCTTGTAAATAAACCCCACATCATCTTGTTGTCTACTGTCCTTGCAACTATTGAACTAAGGCTACAGGAGAAGGGGAATTAACCTGAGCCGGAAGGGCAGAGAGGTAAATCTAGGGGGGATACGTCCTCCCAAATCTAGATCTTAATCCAAAATGTATCCCACCGGATATGGAAACAGTCGGGCACTTTTCTCAGCTAGTGGGGCACCATCCTCTCAGACACTGGGAAGGAAGCAATTCCTTTTTGTTAAATAACTCTCACACACTCCAGTAGTGTCATGCTTCATCATCAGGTTCACCCTGACTCCTAAAGGTCAGGGTGGGCTCGACCATATTGCAGGGAGCACTTAAGAGAAATAGGCCAGGGGTTTTAAAGATTAAAAATCCTCCTCTGACTCCAGGTATCCCTTTATTCGCAGAGTCTTAGGGGATATTAAAGATGAAAAAAGGGGTTGTAAGAAGGTAATGGTCCTATGACCTTAATGCCAACATGTTTCAGCACTTTTAATAGGCCCAAGAGGGTCCTGGGCTTTCTCAGAGCAATTGGATTTCCCTCCCTGGTTCTGTGAGTAGGAATTTCCAAAATTTCAGTATAAAATGCAGAAAGCTGCACTTATTGGGACCAGTAACATGCTATACTTATCTCTTATCCGGTGACGTGGAATATCCTGTCCACCTGAGAAAGAAACATTTATTGGTTTTACCACACGTGTCCAACTCGCGCTGTGCCTATATCACCCAAAAGCTTCATACTGAATGAGTGCTGTAGTGTGCATTCATCCAACAGGCTTTGTGTGCTCGTGAATTTGATGAGCATCCTGGGGGTGTCGCTATCCCAGGCAGCTCCTGTTTCTGAGTGGAAATGCAATTTACATATAACTACCCATGCTGTGGAAAATAGATAAACATTGGTGTAGTGTTTCTACACCCATTCATAATCATCCTGCACCTTTGCACTCAAACTACCGGGTGTAATTATTACCCGTATCTTGTCACCTTACTGTCGGTTCTACTTACTGCATCACATAACCTTACCCTATTACGAAGGTTCAAGAATATCTCAAGAGACCGCAGGTCTAGGGGTAGCCCTGTAGTCAGACTCTGCATGAGTGTGAGCCAGAGGTAAGAGGAGGGAGAGAAAACAAGGGAGACGCTTGTTACTATACTTTGGGTGGTAGTCTCACATGCATCTCTCGATTGCTGTTAGAACATTCGTACGCATCCTCGCCTTTTTTCTTACTTCATCAAAAGTCCTATCCCATTTGCTCATCTACTTGGGTGCGGTCTCTTGGTATTTCCGACACTATTTGCTGGAACCGCGTCTTATTGCATGTTTCTGACCCAGTATTTCCGGATTGCTCACGGGTGGAGCCCCACCCCTGGCACTTACTACTGAAGTCATTCTGTGTGTCCTGGATACAGGACTACAGATTTACGACGGCAAATTGGGAAATGTAGTCCTAAGGCACAACTAACCCATTCCTTGGAACGAACAAGGGCGAATGTTAAATGTCAGTGTCGGGGATAGATGATGGCTATTTAGTTGCTACGCCGAGATATGTTATCAGGTGTATGACTCTCATTTTCATTTCTATTTCTTTATATTAGCACGTGGAAAGAATAGTATATACATACATTATGGCACGTGGTCTCTTTCTCAATGTGTGTTCCAGCATGAAGCTTCACATAATTATTTGCACTGGCATGTATTTACACTGTGATTACATCATGATTGGGAAGAATGGGTTGGCACGGGACAGACTTGATATCGTGCTATTAAGTCAAATGGCACTTGACATGTGAAAGAAAAGGAAGAGCCACGTGTTTCTAGATGAAAAGTAAACTTTCATACAATTCCAACACACGTCTATTCAGTGTAAATCCATGTCTTCAGAGTGAAAGACAATTAGTCCGTGAGCTATACTAGCCCTTAGTGTTGCCTCATTCCGGTCTATGTGTATGTTCATTAGTATTGGTTCTGCCACTACCACAGTGTTTCTATTGGGTAGGGTGTTACATAGTTAGTTCAGGGATAGAAAATTAAGGGAAATCCTCATGATGTCCATATAACAGGACGCTCCTAATGGGGGTTCATTTCTGATTCAGCTGGTTCCACGGATTGAATTGTTAAGTCCTAGTACGTGGGTCTGGAGTCTGTAAGCCAACCGCTGTTCTTTTTCTAGCAGTTTCTTTGATACGCCCATACCACCCTTGATTTTCTCAATTATGGTACATTCTAGATCGTTGTCTGAATGTCCCTTCTCGAGGTAAGTTTGGTAGCTGTGACCACCCTCCGGATCTTGCTCCTATGTTCACTTATCCGTGTTTTGATCTTACAGGTAGTCATTCCAATGTATCAGTCTTTACAAGGGCAAGTGATCATAAACATGACGTTTTCAGTATTGCAATTTGTGCTGTTCCCACATGTTTGCCAGGCCCAGGTCAATATGTGTAGTGTGGGAAGTGATCCAGCAGACAACACATGAACCACACGGATAGTGCCCCATTACCTGCGGTTGATTCCATTGGTGGTTTAAATTGTAAATTGATAAATTGATACTTGTATAGCGCACTACTCACCCGCAAGTGTCTCAAGGCGCTTGTACGAATACCGCTGTGGAACCCATCCTGGCTTTCCCTGTGAGGTGTCCACTCCTGGGCACCCCCAAGGTGGAGGCCAGGCATCCTTAGCGTTGTGGAGGCCGTTGTGGAGATTAAGCAAGCTATTGCCCAGAGTTGCAGAGTGGGACTTCATGATTGGAATAGGCACCGAGGCGAGAACTATCAGGTCAGTGGAATTTTTGAGCTCAAGACCCGCCGAGGCGGGGAATTGTACCCTGGTCCCGGGCTAGACCTCTGCATCAGGGTCTGCCGCTCTAACCATTGAGCCACACTGTTTTAGTTTCCAACAGTCAGTGTTGATCAGTGTATTTCTGAGGCTTTTGGTGCATCTGAAAGAGAACATAGGTTTTTCAAACTCTAGTTGGTTGGAGGTAAGTATGTGGCACTTGTTGTTAACTATTTTCTTGATAGCATTAGATGATGAAGTGTAGGTGGTGACGCATATCAATGAGTCAGTTTCTCTTTTCGTGGTGGGTTCGAGTAGGGCAGAGCGGGGTGTCTTGTATGAACTATTCCGGGCCTGTTCTATAACCTTTTTTGGATAGGCCTTCTCCTGTAGTTTCTTTGGTAGTCTGTCAGCTTCCTTATTGTAGCTTTCACAATCAGAACAATTCCTTCAATGCTCATATATTGTCCGACTGGGAGATTTTTCCTCAGAGATCGTGGGTGTGCACTGTTGAAGTGAAGCAGACTATTGCGGTCTGTTGGTTTGGTGTAGAGTATGCTTTCCAACTTCCCATTCCTGGCTACGATGTTGACATCCAAAAAAGACACCATCATATTATGAGTAGACATGGTGAAGCGGAGGAAAGGATTAAGTTGGTTTATCCATCCTTCAAATGCTTTTGTGCTTTCTTTAGCTCTGTGCCAAATGATCAGGATATCGTCTATGTATCTCAACCAGCTACGAATTCTGCCAGAGTATGGATTATTTATTTAAATATGTTCCTCTTCCAGTTGGCTCATGAACAGGAATGCAATACTAGGGGCAAAAGTACTGTCCATGGAAGTTCCATGTATCTGTATGAAGTATGAGTGTAAAGGTGCAGGAGGATTATGAATGAGTGTAGAAACACTACACCGATGTTTACCTGTTTTCCACTTCATGGGTGGTGATAAGTAAATTGCATTTCCACTCAAAAACAGGAACTGCCTGAGATAGCGACACCCCCAGGATGCATGTTAAAGTTTCACGAGCATACAAAGCATGTTGGATGAACGCACACTAAAGCACCCATTCAGAATGAAGCTTTTGGGTGATATAGACGCAGCACGAGTTGGACGTAACACCAATAAATGTTTCTTTCACCGGCGGACAGGGTATCCTACATCCCCGGATAAGAGATAAGTATATGTAGATTAACTTTTAATAGATCCATTTAGCTCTTTAGAAGTCACTCAACCAGGGGAGGCCGAGGGCCACTGTTTAGAACTTTATCCTAGCACTGGCCAGTAGGGAAGAGCACTGTAACAGCATCATTCAGGGCTTTAACACCTCCATTGACAAATCGCCCTAGCCCAATTGACAATCATGACATAGTCCCAGTTAATTTCAATATGGGAAAAGCCAGGGAGGTTAGCCAGGGTAACACATCAGAGAAACAAGATACACCATTGATGACACTAGCTTCCTGGAACATAGCAGGTTGGCCTCCCAAGCTCCCATCATTGGACTGGTCAGACTACATAGATAAACAGGATATTATAGTCTTTCAAGAGACCTGGGCGCTTACTCCAGTTTACCATCCAGGCTATCTAAACTTTTACAAACCAGCAATAGGTGGTCGGAAAGGCAGACCGTCAGGAGGACTATCAATATGGGTAAAACAGAGCCCCCTTTATAAGATAGTAGAAAAGGAAAAAACAGTATGAATCTGATGGCTATACTTATCTGCCTTAAACATCCCCCCAATCTACTTATAGTTAACGTATATGCCAGGGGCATTGTGGGTGGTAGATCATCTAGGACAATTTCAGACCTTAACAGCTTCTTAGATAGAATGAGTGAGGGGAACAAACTAGTCATAGAGGGAGATTTTTACACTATATTTGAGCACCTGGACTCCGAGGATAGTAACCTCAGTGCAGATGAAGATGCCCAGTGGGACATTCCCCAACTGGAGATACCCCCAATTAAAAAATGGACCCAGGCAGCGCTCCAACTTAAAGCACTCTGCCTAGAAAGGGGAGATAGGGCAGCGAACGTTCGCACTCCCTCTGACCGCTTCGGAACACAGAAAAAGAAAATCCAAAGGAAATGATGGACGGAGGGTTGACAATACAAGCACTCACCCCCAGTCAACTGATCTGGGTTTAATCCATCACCGTTCTTTAGCTCACTCTGCCACCCCAGTTCAGACATGGCCATATGCAAATCAGTCTGACCCTGTGCCTCATGGGAACAGTCCAGCCCGAACTGCCAAGCCATGCCTTCCCTGGACCGGAAACAAGCTACCGAGGACCGGTTTCTGGCATTTCAGCCTTCTTCGGCCCGGCTTGCTTGAATCCAGTGGCAAAGTGAGCAAGGGACTCACGTCTGAGCATACCCTGCCAACTTAGGGCGAACAAAGAAAAACCAAAGGAAATGATGGACGGAGCGTTGACAATACAAGCACTCACCCCCAGTCAACTGATCTGGGTTTAATCCATCACCGTTCTTTAGCCCACTCTGCCACCCCAGTTCAGACATGGCCATATGCAAATATGCAGATGCAGGAGTAGTTGTTGCACACCGTCTATTGAATTGGAGCTTTTCAACAAATTTGGGTCAACACATTGATGCTTGTGCTGCATTTGGAGTCCGCCGTTGGTCTTTGTCTTTGCAGCTTTCACCAGCTACGTTAACAGTATATTAACTCCTTTCACTGTAGACTTTTTTATATTAGCGTGGGTAACATTGGGAAACACTTGCATACCGTGATCCTCCTCGATAATTTACAATAACATAAAACCAGCTATCCACTAACTACACATGCACATCCTCAAGTAGAGAGCTCGTCTAGTATGAGTAGCTTCTCCTAGCGTCACTGTATGAGATTAATATATATGAGTTAGTCATGCATAGCATCTAATGAAGTTGCGTACATGTGACAATTTAATTAACATACAGCATTTCATTTATTTTATTTTATTGAAAATCACTAATATACTAACATGGTGAAGGGCAAATGTTCAGTGATTGATACAGATTAGTATTACATAGTATATTATTTTCCAACAGATTTCCCCTGATGAAGGTTCTAGCCGAAATGCATTGGGATTGAATTACGGATTTACGACAGCTTGTAAATACCGCTACTTTTGGAAACATGACATTTAAGAATTAGGAGATCATGTAACTTTGTCATTGGAATGATCATCATTAAATCTGAATGATACGTAAGAATATTCGTGTCTTTCATAAATTGAGAAGTTTGCTGTTGACCAACAGCCCATCATCACCAGTGCCCTAGGGGACACCCACACATCCGTGTCGGTGCTACTTTTACGTTAAACAATATATTATCCCCTTTTCAAGCAGGTTTTAGGACCATTGTAAGCACAATTGATCAAGTTTTTTTACTTTTTTTAATCTATTGGCATGTCGTACTACTAGCGGGTGGAACCATATATGCCTCCTTTGTAGATCTTCAAGCAGCATTCGATACAGTCCCCAGAAATAAGCTCTGGGCTGTATTGAAAGATCTAGGGTTGCCCCCTGAGCTTTTACAGCTAGTAGTTAAGCTGCACAAATCTAACTATGCGCAGGTTAGCTGGGGCCTACAAGGAAACACCACCCCCAAATTTCCAATTCAAAAAGGGGTGCGACAAAGGCGCGTATTGGCCCCCACATTGTTTTCACTGTATATAAACGGTGTGGTCAATTACTTCTGAGAGCTTTTTACACTGTTGCAGGTAAAAAGGTCCCAATATTAATGTTCACTGACGATACCCTGATACTATCTAAAACACAAGCCGGGTTGCAGAGAGCATTAACTCACTTTGAGTCATTCTGTAAGGCACAAGAGTTGGAGGTAAATGTGGACAAAACCAAATTAATGGCGTTGCATGAACACAAAGTAATTAAGGCAAGGGCTGTTATGAATAAGGAGCCACTGGAACAAACTGACAGATTTACCTACTTAGGAATAACTATAGGCTGTAAATTAGACTGGAAACCCCAGATAGAAAACTTGACGCTTGAGCACTCCCAACTTGCAGGAGCAATTTTGAAAGAACACAGGCTCTCCCAGAGCAACCCTGTAGGTCCCGCACTTAAGATATACAACACCAAGGTTATGGCCTCTACTCTTTATGGTGCGGAGTTCTGGGGCTTCAAAAGTCTGTATCCACTAGCCCAAGCCCAAAACAGATTTGTGAGAGGTCTAATCAGCCTCCCCCAAAGCACTCCACTTACACCTTTATACCTTGATCTGGGGTGTAACTTCCTGGCAGAGGTTGCAAGATTTAGGCCTCTGGCCTATTGGAGAAGACTCTGGTCTACCCCGGAGCTAGCTCACTACGCCTTAGCTCTTAAAGATATTAGAGATGCCGATTCCTCTCACAAGATTAGCTAGTTGCCCAAAAAAGCTTATGAGGAAGAATACTGGGCCATGATCAGAGCAGGGAACTTGTGCTCCCCCAAAATCATCTTTGACCAGCATTTTTCTGGAATACAAGTTGGATCCCGTTTATGAAGATTTTTGGGACTTCATAACTAAGCCCATTGATAGGAAACTTTTTTTCTGTTCTGGATAGGCACACTACCGACAACATTTTTCACCAATACTTGGCTCCAATCTCAAAACAGCAAATGCTGAAGAAATATAAAATCGATACTATATAATGTTGTCTTAATGTATCCAATATATCAATGCTACTTTGATAGGAACCCCTTGTAAATACACTAGACTCATGTACATCCCAAGAATCGGACCCGAACTGAACAAACGCCATCTTGGTTTCATTTCCCGTGGCCTCTTTTGTTAGTGAGGAAAACACGTGACATACTGCTGAGAGGAAAGTCTGAAAGGTCGGCCTGGGCTATGAACAGACTATTTGATTCTAACTTAGGAAACTCAAGGTTACATCTATCTCTCTTGTACGATGGGCACATTCTTGCAGGCGCCATGGCTGTACTCCCGTACACCAGAACGAGAGGGAGGCACCTTTACTGACCTACCCCCAGAATAACTTGAGCTGAGTTTCTGTTCAATCAGTTGTGCCTTATATGGGTGTTCCTGTTGGTTTCTCACGAACTGGTACTTTTCCATGTACGGGGTTTCTATGAGGTATGCTGAAAGTATATATGCACTGTTTTGAATGTGATCCAGCAGTCTCCTCTGCACACCTTTGAGAGCTGTGACAAGAGGGAGGCTCCCCTATTTAGGGCACTTTTGCAAAATAAACGATTGACCCTTCTCCATTGCCGGCTGACTTATTATTGGTAAATAGGGTATATGGGCTATTGGTAAGTATAGCTCTATGATATATTTTTGGGTACTTAAGTTGGCGACTCCGCAAGGGACTCCGCAATAGGGTGGTCCCCTCCTGTAAGCAGGAGAAGAGGGACGGGGAGGGGTTCTGGTTGAAGGGGTGGACTGAAAAAGGATCCTAATTGAGAAACCAGTTTGTGGTAAAATTCCACTCTTCGGCCCAGTGACCTTCCCAGCTGCTAAATAACCCTTCGCCGGAGTCCTTCGGGCTTAACCCGGGAACAGCTGACCGTGTTGGTCTATAAAGGAAGTTGGCAGTGGAGAACGCGCAATCAGACTTGAGTGCACCAGGTGAGTGAATTGTATGGTAAATCCGTTGTTGATTTAGGAACGAGCACTTTTGAGAAGTGGCTCAGAAGAACAGTTAACTGCGTATGGAATGTAGTGGTTAGTGAACCACAGGGAATCTGGGGGTCTGATGTGGCAGAGGTGTGACTGCACGGGCAGATACCCCACAGACTTGTTTGGTGATTAGTTGGGACAACATCGGAAGCCTTAGTGTTGCACAGTGGGTGCTCACTCGGCCGAATCCTCTTCGGAAAAGCCCCCAGGAGCAACTGGGTAAGCGCGGGGTCTGGGGTGGCGCCCATAACGCCCGGCCCAACCAGCACGGGACTGGGGGATAGTCTGTAAGAGGGTTTGTGGTGCGCCTGTCTGATGATCCCAGGGCAATCTCTGGACTGTCTCTTTTGTGAATTATTTTGGTGGTCTGGAATTCAGGGTGATCGATTCCCTGAACCGGAGTCGACGGGCTCTGTTCGAGTATGAGACATGTCGTATGGAATTATGAAGTCATGACCGGAGTATTTTTTTTACGATCGAAATTTATGCACTTTAGGTATGTTATGTAAATTGAACTGTTGCGGGTTCAGAAGTGAAAGAGTATGTGGTGAGTGGACGCGTCCATGAGTGTGACTACAGTTGGAATGGTATGATTTATTGAATACATCAAAAATGTCTTGTTTTAGTAAATTATGTTTTGGGTGCTGCCGTCGGAGAAGTGGACGGATGGAAGAAAGACAGCCTGCTCCTCTGGAAGGCAGTCCTAGTTTTGACATGTATGTCAAACATGGTATTTCTCCCATTTTGTTTAATACACTGTGGAATAAATTTACTAAAGATAATGCAGAATTGCAATGGCCTTTAACAGGGTCTTTTGATTAAAGAAAAATTAATTACTTACAGAATAAATAGTTTTCAAGAAGGAGCCGTCAGACTATGTTTGACTCCTTGACCTTATGGTAAAAGGAGGCAAAGCGACGGCGAATACGAGAAGAGAAATTGGGAAAGATTAAAGCAGGACAGACTGTAATCCAAAAAGCAGTAGCATATGAGAAAGAAAAAGTAGAGAAGAATATTGAGCAATTGGATAGACAGTTTTGATTACAAACAGAAAAAAGTTACGTGACTCTAACCAAGGCGGAAGACGAAATAGAGGAATTATTAGAAGTCCGCCCACCGCCTCCATATGCTGCCAAAGGTTTGTACCCGGCGGTCCCAGTGGACCGGACAGGAAGGGCGGGAGCAGCGGCGCCTACAATCGCTACCACACCGGTAGCCGTACATCCTCCTGCCCCGTTGCCTGACCCTCCTACCCTCCGTTCAACTACCTTAGATTTAATTACTTTGTTACCTGGTACGGTGGCTGCCTCTCCCTTGTCCCCGGTATTTTTAACACCCCCAGCCAGAGGAATGACGGCTACCCCTAAAGGGATGACCGCTGCCTCTTCAGATGTCACGCCACGACACCCTATGGGAGGGATGGTATCCTATGAGAGAAGTGCACCCTCTTTTCCATCCAGAGATTCCCGAAGTATTAGACGGAGGAGGCCAAATTACCAGAGCACGTGTAGAGGCGCGTTTCCAAGAACAATGGGTTTATACCCCTTGGAAGCGGAGTGAAGTTCTTACCATAAAAGCTCAGCTTCCTGACCCTCAAAAGAATCCTACAGCTTATTATAAAGAATTGACTGACGCCGCAAATTCGGCCGTTATGACTTTAGCTGACATCGAGTTATTTTTCGGTCTTCTGGTCCCCGTAGATATATGGAGACAGGTGCATGATTGAGATCATGCTGCTGAACTTGGAGGGACCTGGGATCAGATTAAGGCATGGGACAAAGATCGGAAACCAGGCGATAAGCCTAAAGACGAGATTTGAGCTATACCCGCTCGAATTATTACATACATGCAAACTCTTATTCCCCCACGAAAGGTGGATTGGGATTAGCTAACAGCCTGCAACCAAAAGAAGGATGAAAATGTATCGGACTTCTTTACCCGGTTTGAGAAAGTATTTATTGACTTCAGTGGACAGGATTTGTCCACGGAAGGTGGGATACGGCTATTCGTAAATAGATTTGTCACTAATTTATTACCAGAAATAAAAACACGTTTGCAGGCTGCCGAAAGTACTTGGACCACTTCAACCCCCTCAGTTATTCTTAGCATGGCCAAGTATTATGAACATCGAGAAAGTGAGAGTAAGGATAAGTCGGATAGGAAGGTTAAGGAGTTGAAAACCCGAGTACTGCTGCAGCAAGTCAGCAGAGGGCAAAACGGTAAAAAGGGAGGAAGGGGCTCCTTCCCAAGGGGAGCAATGATGAGAGGAGGAGGAGGTCAGGGTCCCCCTATAAGAATTGACCAGTGTTCTAATTGCAGACAGGAGGGACACTGGCGAGCCCAGTGTCCATTATTATACGGACGGGGTGGTTTAAATAGAGGACGAGGAAGAGGAGGTACTGATCGGAATAGTATGAGACGTGGTGACAGGCCCGGCGATGAGTCAGGAAAGAACAATTTTGATGATTTTCAAGGAAGGCAGTACTATAATGAGGATTATCGGGAAGACAGTTATGATGGAAATAATTATGCATGAGACAGTCACGGACAGAGCAGGGGCCATATATCAGTACCAGTTGACCAACAGGGGCCTTACGTACAGGGGCAATTGATGGGGACATCTGAAAAGTTTTTGGTGGATACTGGAGCAATGAATAGTTCTGTTGCTCATACATTGGTCCCAGGGGCTGCTCTGTCTGGGCAAAATAACGTATCGGTGGGATTTTCAGAAATCCCCGTGGTGAGCCCCGTTTCAAAACCACTTCCCTTTACTATTGGCCCTGTTACTGTGGACTCACCATTCCTGCTTACTTCTAGCTGTGGCGAAAATTTGCTAGGATTGGATATATTGAAAAAGTTGCATGCTCGTATTTATTGTTCTCCTGATGGTGTGTATCTAACATTGCAGCCTCCTATTGAACGTACATCTCAATATTTAATCAAAAATGCACCACTCCCTCTTGAGTTTGCAGATATACTCCCCACTCTTTGGGCAAGGGGAGATACAGATGTTGGATTGTTGAAAATACCTCCTGTATCTATAACTTTAAAGCCAAACGCGCATCTACCGCGTATTCCCCAATATCGAATTTCGCCCGAAGGTGAACAAGCTTTATTGCATGTCATTTGCCATTTGATTAGGAAAGGAGTGGTAAAAGAAACGGCAGCAAACATTTGTAATAGGCCCATTTTACCGATTTTGAAAAAGGGCCCTCTAGATGGTGACCCCGATTATAAGGATACTTATCGTTTTGTAATTGACCTTAGAGAGGTTAATAAAATAGTGATTCCTCAATATCCTGTGGTCCCGGACATCACTGCCATCTTGACTATGATTCCCCCTACTGCACAATATTTTTCAGTAATCGATTTAAAGAATGCTTTCTTCAGCATACCAATACATCCTGACAGCCGTCATATTTTCGGATTCTCATTATCTGGCCGCAGCTTCAGATTTTGCCGCGCACCTCAAGGCTATACTGAAAGTCCTAGTATTTATAGTCAGGCTCTAAAAGCAGTATTAGATGAGTTAGTCCTCCCTCCAGGTAATGTTCTCGTCCAATATGTGGATGATATTCTGGTGGCCTCTGATACGGCAGATGGATGTAAGGAGGCCACTGTTAAATTGTTGCACCACTTGGCTGCTAATGGTAATAAAGTCTCCTTGTCCAAATTTCAGTATTGTCGACAGGAAGTGACCTACCTTGGTCATTTACTGTCGAAAGCAGGGAGACGATTAACTCCTGAGCGAATAACTGTTATTACTAATATGTCTGTGCCCCGGACTCAGCGTGATGTTCGTGCTTTTCTAGGCATAACCTCTTACTGTCGCCAATGGATTCCTAACTTTTCCCTTCTGGCTAAACCTTTGTTGTATTTGGTTACCAAAGATGTGCATGAACCCTTGCCCTGGACGGAGGAATGTCAAGATGCTTTTACTTCTTTAAAATCTGCTCTTTGCTCTGCACCCATTCTGGGTACTCCGGACTACCGAAAACCTTTTGTACTTTATGTGCATGAAGTGGACGGTTGTTCTCTTTCAGTGTTGACCCAGGGATTGGCGGAAAGCAACGACCCTGTGCATATTTTTCAGCAGTATTGGATAATGTTGCCAGAGCCCTTCCTAGCTGTTTATGGGCTACTGCTGCTGTGGCAGTGGCCATTCGACAGTCGGAGAGGATTGTTTTGAATACTGATCTCACAGTGATGGTACCGCACGCTGAGGACATATTATTAAATCGAACGAAAACTCAGCACCTCACAAGTGCACGATTGACTGGTTATGAATTAACTTTATTTGCACCCCACATTAAAATTAAACGATGTGCCACTCTGAATCCAGCCACGTTACTACCCCTCCCTTCGAGTGACCAAAAGGACGATGTCCATGATTGTATATTTCGGATTGAAGAAGAAACGAAGGGACGTGTAGACCTCACTGACTCCCCTTTATCTGACCCACAAGGGGAGTTGTATGTGGATGGCTCTTGTTTCAAGTTACCAGATGGCACGACAACAGCTGCTTATGCTATAACTACCCTTAGAACAGTAGTGGAGACCGCTCGGGTTTCTCAGCGTCCAGCGCAAGCAGCTGAACTAATAGCATTATAAAGAGCATGTGAACTGAGTGAAGGTTTAAGAGTAAATATTTTTACAGACAGCCAATACGCCTTTTGCGTAGCCCATAGTTTCGGGCGGCTGTGGAGGGAACGAGGCTTTCTTACCTCCCATGGTCAAAGAATACAACATGGCCCTTTGATTGAAAGATTGTTAAATGCTTTAACTTTATCAGAGAAGGTGGCTATCATTAAGTGTAATGCCCACAAGAGAATCATTGACACTACAGGAGAGGGAAATGCCTTTGCCGATCAAGTAGCGAAGGAAACAGCACAAACTAAAACGTCCACAATGTTCCCCATTGTAGCAACTCGGAGACTACAGTATTTGATAATACTATTGAAGGTGTTAGAGAATTGCAGAAAGAAGCCACTTCTGATGAATTATTGCAATGGGAACAGGAAATAGGACGATTAGACAAGAATGATTGTTGGATTGATTTAACTGACAGACAGAGATGGCTATTGCCTAATGCCCTGGTGTACGCAGTAGTAGTGATGGCCCATGGCTCTGCCCACATTGGAGCAAAAGGTATTTGTGCATTATTGGAGACAGTATGGGTCCCGGAGGAAGAGAGACAGTCCTTAGTGGAAATTTTGCGCACCCTTCTTTACCGTTTGAAGTGCTACAGATGGATTATATTCAATTTGACAGGGTGAACAATCTTAAATACGTATTGGTGGTGGTTTGTGCGTTTAGCAAATGGGTTGAAGCATACCCCACCAAAGAGAATACTGCCCTAGCCACTGCAAAAGCTCTAATTAAAGAGTTTCTGCCCCGATTTGGTTTGCCCCGAATTATATGGACAGACAATGGGGTACATTTCAATGCAGCACTCGTTAAATATATTTGTAAGGGATTGCAAATAAAACAGAAATTTCCTGCAGCATGACACCCGCAATCTGCAGGACTGGTGGAGAAATATAATGGCATATTGAAATTGAAGATGGCAAAGATACAGGAGAGTATGGGTTTGAGTTGGCCTGATGCGCTGCCCCTAGCATTAATGTCAATACGAGTAACTCCCCATTCTAGGGCTGGACTGTCACCTTAAGAGGTTGTTTTTGGTCGACCAGCCAATGTGTGGGGTGTCCCAAGGCCTAGGTCCTTTCGTGATCTTGATTATCCCATGATGACAGATTATCTGTACACTTTAACGAAAGATCTGCGTTCCAGTCATCAACAGGTATCAGCAGTACTGCAGCCGCTGCCAGAGGGTCCCGGACATCGCTTGGAACCAGGACAGTGGGTCCTCGTGCGAAATTATCAACGGAAATCGAGTCTGGAACCCAGGTGGAGCCGTCCCTACCAAATCCTTTTGGCTACCCGAACAGCAGTGAAAGTGGATGGGAAAAAGCACTGGATGCATGTTTCGCATGTAAAAAAACTACCTTTACTGCTTCCTTCTGATCAGCAGAACCAAGACGAAGTTCTGACACAAGAAGGAGAACGAAGGTTGAGTTTTGTGCCTTTCTCGGATGCCATTGAAATTGGGCAAGAGGAAGGATTGTTGATGCCGCAAGGAGATAAATCGGCCTCAGTTGTTGAAACTCGTGATAAGGCTGATCCCCCTGAAGATTCTGAAAAACGTGTTGCACCAAATGTCCCTGCTGCTGTGTTGTTCCATGATCAGGAGCAACCTGGCCATCTTCGATACAATTTACGGCCCCGAAAATCACGCGATACCCCAGTTTCCGATTGTAGGAGACAGGGAAAGACTTGAGTTGTAGGGTTGAAGATAGTTCTTTTCTGGGGTATTGAGCAAGACACTGGACTGAACCCGTTGAGAGCTTAGAACTGACACATTGCTCTGTTCAGAAAGAAAGACTGTGTTACATAAAGGGCCTAAATTGCAACGGTGAAATTACAGCGAAGATTGTTTCTGTAGAGGATTAATAAGAGCCTGCCTGTGAGGCTCAAGACGGACACAGGGAGAAGAAACCCTCTGGCAGGTGGCTTGCACCTTTTTTCTCCGAGTTTAGTTTGGATTTATAGTTAGAATGTATCCCTTTGCCCAATTTGCTCTTGAAGATGAGAGACCTCTTGCTCCCAGACCTTTTCTTGAGAATGTCCCCATGTTTTCCGGTTGGGCTACCAGAGTGAAGGTAGCCTTTGTAATAACTATTGCAGTAATTATGGTAATATTAATGAGCGTGTTTATGTATTTGGAATTTCAATACCCTATGCATAATGTTTTAGGTACCACCACAGCTCCACCAGAGCATTTCTTTTATACCTTGTCTCCCCACAAAGAGCGACATCGAGAAACCTATGCCAAAAATGTGTTCATAGAAATGTTGCATGAAGCTCATAGCACTACGAATAAGACAAATTGCTGGGTATGTGGCCTTCTGCCATCTGTAATGCATCACCATGATTTGTTTATTTCTTTGCCATTATCACACTTAGCAAGCTGTGAAGCCTGGTTTCAGTTATTATCTCTCATGTATTTGCATTATGTAGCTGATCCCAAAAGATACACTGAAAAGGATTATCAAGCTGTTCTGAAGTATATAGAAAAACACCAGGGATTTGATGCAAAGGGGAACCAAGGGGAGGGATCTTTAGACCCGGATGCCTGTATGAATATGTACACCACTTACGAAAATGCTACTTGGCTAAAGGAAGAAATGTTAGACTTTGAACAATTTAACTCCACACAATATTTTCAGCATTTCCAGGATCGCAATGTCACAGATGATAAGGCAATGCCAGTTCCTATTCTGAATAGTACTGCTCCTTTTTGCATACAAGGGAAAGGTCATGTTAATGTAGGGAACAGCAGATGTAACTAAACTTACACTTTGCATACTACCAGCACCCCACCTTTGATAACTCCGCCAAATGTGTATTTTGTTTGTGGTGAGAATGCCTACACTTGGCTTCCTAGAGGATGGGCAGGGAAATGTTACCTGTCCTTCTTGTATCCTCCAGTGTATATAGCTCCTTCTAATTACCATAAGACACAACAGTTGACTAAACGAAGTTCAGAATCTTACCGAGTTGGCAGGAGTATTGACACGGAAGGCACTGATCAGACCGACACTGCTTCTCAGCAGTTTGTAGATATAGCAAAGGGTCTCTTTCCAATATGGGGTCCTATTTTTACTAGTAGAGACGTTAGACGTCTCTCTAGAGTAGTGGAAAATGTAGTTCAAACCACTACTGGGATTTTAACTAACCTCACTGTAGAGCTTCAGGCTACGAGGCTTGTATTGCTTTAAAATCGGATGGTGCTTGACGTCATCCTAGCTGATCGAGGGGGAGCATGCCGCGTGATCGGCAGCTCCTACTCTGTATATATTCCAGATTCTGCTCCGACTATACACTTGGCCATACAGAAATTACATCGCTTAGCTGCGGAAGTCCATGCTGACACTGGTACTTGGTCTTTAACCGGGTGGTTCTGGGATCTCCTCTCTACTTGGGGCTGGAAAATGTTCATGATTCTGGCTGGAGCACTGGGAGTGGTATTTGTTTGGTGCCTGTGCCTTCAATGTGGGCCGGCATGCTGCTCCTATTGTGCTACCAAGCTCACTTCCTCATTGACCGTTTCATGACAGACAAACATTGAGAAACAGTTAGTGCAAAAAGAGGTTGCTGACCTCATGCAGATAGATGAGGGTGTGTTCGTTATATTATATATTGGCTACATCACACCAAAAGGGCGGTCTGAAGAAATATAAAATCGATACTATATAATGTTGTCTTAATGTATCCAATATATCAATGCTACTTTGATAGGAACCCCTTGTAAATACACTCGACTCATGTACATCCTAAGAATCGGACCAGAACTGAACAAACACCATCTTGGTTTCATTTCCAGGGGCCTCTTTCGTTAGTGAGGAAAACACGTGACATACTGCTGAGAGGAAAGTCTGAAACGTCGGCCTGGGCTATGAACAGACCATTTGATTCTAACTTAGGAAATTCAAGGTTACATCTGTATTTCTTGTACGATGGGCACATTCTTGCAGGCGCCATGCCTGTACTCCTGTACACCAGAACGAGAGGGAGGCACCTTTACTGACCTACCCCCGGAATAACTTGAGCTGAGTTTCTGTTCAATCAGTTGTGCCTTATATGGGTTTTCCTGCTGGTTTCTCACGAACTGGTACTTTTCCATGTACGGGGTTTCTATGAGGTATGCTGAAAGTATATAGGCACTGTTTTGAATGTGATCCAGCAGTCTCCTCTGCACACCTTTGAGATCTGTGACGAGAGGGAGGCTCCCCTATATAGGGCGCTTTTGCAAAATAAACGATTGAACCTTCTCCATTGCCGGCTGACTTATTATTGGTAAATAGGGTATATGGGCTATTGGTAAGTATAGCTCTATGATATATTTTTTGGTACTTCAAATGCCCATTTTGCCAGATTGCGGATGAAACAATACCCCACATTCTGTTTGTTTGTCCTGCATATAGCTCTCCACGAAGCAAATGGTTCAAACCAATCTGTAGGAATATTGGCACCAGGTCGAGTGCTATTGCACTGCGAATATTAAAGACTAGCACCCAGGAGGCAATTGTGATTGCCCTAGTGAAGTTTTTAGGATGGGTGAGGAGAATTCGACGCAAGATTGAAAGCAAGTAGACTGCAACAGTGACTATTTCAAGCACAGTAGTCTACTTAGCATCCCTCCGCATGGTTATGTATTTTACTTTTTAGTTAGCACTAGGATACACAGGTCTAAAATTTCAGATGAACTGTTATTAACTATCAACTTTTTAAAATTATTTAAAGCAAAAGAGCCTGCATAGCTCATTTGATAGAAACGTAAACTTGCTTGTATTTTTAATATAGTTTACTATTCATGTCATGTACAGATATGTTAAGTATTGCAGCTCATGTTTTATTATGGTGATTTTATATATGTATTGTCTTTTATGATCAAATTAGTCGAAATAAAGACTTAATAAATTGAATTGAATGGAATACCACTTACTGGTCCCAATAAGTGCAGCTTTTTGCACTTTATAATGAAATTTTGGAAATTCCTACTCACAGAACCAGGGAGGGAAATCCAATGCATTGAACAAAGCCCAGGACCCTCTTGGGCCTATTAAAAGAGCTGAATACATGTTGCATTACCTCCTTACAAACCCTTTTTTCATTTTTAATATCCCCTACGATTCCGTGAATAAAGGTACACCTGGAGTCAGAGGAGGATTTTTAATCTTTAAACCCCCTGGCCTATTCCTCCTAAATGCTCCCTGGAATATGGTTGAGCCCACCCTGAGCTTTAGGAGTCAGGGTGAACACAGTGATGAAGCATGACACTACTAGAGTGTGTGAGGGTTATTCAACAAAAAGGAATTACTTCCTTCCCCGCGTCTGAGCGGATGGTGCCCCAATTGCTGAAAATAGTGCCTGACTGTCTCCATATCAGGTGGGATACTTTTCTGGGTTAGAGTCTACTGTCCTTGTTATACTTTCATTTTTGGATCATGAATGAGGACCGGTACAGCTGACAGCTTCCCTAGTGCTCAGTTCACAGGTGCAAACAAGGGAAGCTGATAGCAGCTCCTGTCCTCCTTGCCTTGCAGCATTTGTTGGAAAAGTAAAGTGGGTCTAGCTGAGTCCTCCCTACCTGTCTAGAAAATGTGAGCAAAGAAGGAACAACAGCTGTCTAGGTCCATCTTGCCTATCATCTTTCGAGGATGAAGGAGACATGATCTAGCTGCAGATTCCTTACCTTAGAACTTCCAGGCGTCAGGCTGGATCTGGGAGATTTTTGATAGCAGTACCCTTGCGCGCCGACAGGTGGCATCGGTCGATTCCAGGTGATGACTTCTTCATTGTCGTGACATCAGTGTCATCAATAAAGGCGCCACCTCGGCGCACTGACATCAGTACTTTTCACGACTTCCACAGCAGAAGCCCGGAGCCATGAAGTGACTAACCATGGTGTGTTAAAAAACAACTAGGGCCCTGAAGGGGAACAGCCCTGACACTAAACTCTGATCCGCAATGTGGGGATGATGGGTGGGTTGGTAAGTAATCTGTGGCTAGATCATGTACCTACCAGATAAGGCGCTACCGAAGGAAAGTAACGTGTCTATATGATAGAAACATCTAGCCGCAGATTCCTTACTGTTAGAAACGGGATCTCTGGCTGGCCAAGGCTTGCACCAGAGTCAGTCAGAGACCACCACTTCCACATCAGGGCAAGGGAGTCACACACCAAGATAACCCCTGCTCACCCTCTAGGTAACGTGACGCGAGCAGCCAGGCTAAACTTGGAGGCTATGTAGGTTAAGTGTTTGCGCGCGCACCCAGCAACAACTCCCAAGGCCCACCACAAAGGAAACTCCACACAAGGTTATATAAAAATAGCCTTTGTATTATACCAACAACACATTAGATAAGAACACACATTTTACAATGTGCCAACAGGCACGGGCAGAATTTACAGGGGATATGTACAAGACAGGGCCACCTGGACCACTGTCAGGCATCAGAAGTAACACTTTCAGAACAAGTTAGAACACAACCAGTAAGAACTGGTAAAGGGTAAGTACCTCCTACGCAACCCTAACCACCTTAGGAAAATATTGCGCAGGGAACTAAGACCTCACTAGCAACACCTGTACTAGGAGAAAAAAACAACCACCTAAGAATCACCAACATTTAGGGGTATAAGCATAGGAACATTACACATGATGCATTAACATTCAGCGGTGTAGGGAAATAAAACACATGATGTATCAAAACACATTCAGCGGTGTAAAAACAAGGCACATGACGCATAAAAACACATTCAGAGGTGCAAGCACAAGTAATTGCGCAAAACCCACATGAGCCACAACCTGTGGCAGTCCCTAGGCCCTCTGGCCTTGTTGGGGCTAGGACGCCCTGTGTCCCAAATGTCAGGGCCTAAACGTAGAAGTTGCCCACAAAGTGCTGGGCAACTGGTGTAGATAAAGAGGGCCAAATCCCAAATCTACTGTCCCCCAAAGAGCCTCGCTGGGCTCTTCAATCACGCAACGTTCCTGAGCCTCTCTGGGGCTCTACAACAACAATGGGGCCCTAGAGCCTCTCTGGGCTCTGTGAATATGAAATGCCCCTTAGAGCCTCTCTTGACTCTTCACCAATGGGGCACTGAGGAGCCTCTTCTGGGCTTGTACTAAAAAGAAGCCACCTCGCTAGGGGAGACGGTGGGGGTCCCTCACGGGGGACCCGTGCAAAACGGTGGCGGCTTGAGCCTCTCGGTGGCTCAACCAACGAGATATGCCCCCGGAGCCCTTCGTGGGCTAACAATGACCGAATGCCCCCGGAGCCCTCTCAGGGCCCTACAGAGACACTGCTCCTGTCGGTGGAGCGGCCCGCTATCCACCGGGGCCGCTCTGCTCTCAATGGGGAGGCCCCAGCCCTCCTGCACTCACCGGCTCTCCAGCGGCGGCTGCTCTGGTGCTGCGGGCGAGGCTCCTCTCACTCTCCGAGCAGCGCGGGCACTTCCAGGCAGACCGGGGCTCTCCCTCGAGACTTCTGCAGGTGGAAGCAGCTCGGCTTCACTGGGCTCCTCCTTCAGCCTCCTGGCGGCACTCCGGGGCTCCTCTCCTCTCCTCCGGGGCCTCGCTGCACCTCAGCTGGGATCCTCCGGGCAGGGCAGGGGCGCGGGGTCGGCTCCCGCGGCCTCCTGCATGTCAGGTCTGTTTCCGGTTGTCCTCTTGTCCCGCCCCCGGCCTGCCTGACTTCCTGCTGCGGGTCGGGCGGCGGCAGGGACAATCTCGGGGGCAGCTACCGGACAAAAGCGAGGGGTGAGCACTTCGGACGCGGACAATGCCGGGTAGGCACTGGCCTTTGCAAAACAGAGCGCTCTAAAGCGCTAGTCAAAATCCAGCGCTTCCAGGCGCTTTAAGGCAAAAGTAAAGCGCTCCCCAGCGCTACAAGCCAATTAAAGCGCTCTTAAGTGCTATGAAAAGAGAAAGCACTTCCAGGCGCTTCCAGGGGTGAATGCAGCGCTCCCAAGCGTTATCAAGGCTAATCAAGCGCTCCCCAGCGCTAGCAGGAGCCAAAGAGATAATGACAGCGCTCCCAGCGCTATAGGACAGCACAAGTCCAGGAAGAGTCCTTCAGGAGTCCAGGGGCTGGGCAGGGCCCAGGGGGGGCAAGCCTTCCCCCGGGCCCAAGCAGCACCACGCCCCTGGCAGGATTCAAGTTGGCAAACAAGAACACCTCTGTGGGGACACAGCCCCTTTTTATACTCATAGCTCCTTTGTTTGGAGGTGCAGGGTGGGGGGAGACCAGTCGCAGCTGGTCTTGGAGCACCCTTGATGGCCCAACCACCCCTTTCATTCACTGGGGAGGCTAGGGTCATTAGACACACCACAGGGGGGCGGAGCCAGCATTGTGTGGGGAAAAACCCAGCCCATTCAGGACACAGGTACACTACTCCCACACATCACTCATACTAATCTCACACTCACCACCGGGCAGACCCATCCAGACTTCCTGGAGCCTGGCATGCCAGCCAGCCCCAGCCAATCACGCTCCAGCACCCTCACTGCACACACACATCAATGTCCAGAAGTAGCACTTCCCTTCTAGACACATACATGCCGCATACACCATCTCGCAGCATTCACTCTCACGAGTTCACACATACTAAACTCGAGCCTGCACTCCCCACGCATCAGGAACTACCAGGGACACACACATTCCCCATGCATTCCTATGGGAGGGCAGGCCAGCCATACTACACGCACGCACTTTACTCTGGGACACAGGGAAAAAGTGCGCAGAGACCCAAAAATCACTAACACAGGTTACAGAAACAGGCTAGGCAAAAGCAAAAAGTTGCGGGGTGAACCTGCCAAAAGGGCCAGGTCCAACACTTACCTTAGAAGAAATACCCATGCAATACCATCTCCGGTGGAGGGATTGCAGAAAAGTGTTAGACCAGAAAGTCCTCTAGGACCAAACGGCCAAAAAGACCTTCCCTACGGACCTGGTTATCCAAGCAATAAGGTTTGGCAAATATGTGCAGGGATGCCCACGTAGCCAATTGGCAGATGTTCAGGACTGGAGCACCACGCTAAAGAGCTGTGGGGGCTGACTTGGTCCTAGTTGAATGAGCTCTAAGGCCTTCAGGAGGCTGTTTATTTGCCAAGGCATAACAGATTTGTATGCAGAGGATAACCCAACGTGACATGGTCCTCTTCTGCACAGCACAACCCTTCTTTGATCCAATGTACCCTACAAAGAGTTGGTCATCCGCCCAGAACTGTTTTGCACAGTCAAGGTTGAACGGTAACCCTCTTTTTGGGTCCGGACAGTGGAGACGTTCTTCGTCCTTGGAAGGATGCAGAGGAGCATAGAAGGTGGGCAAGGTGACAGATTGCCCTAGATGGAAAGGTGTCATCACCTCAGGCAAGGAAGAAGCCCTAGTGCGGAGCACTACTTTGTAAGGAAAGATGGTCAGGTAAGGAGGCTGAGAGGACAGAGCCTGCAATTCTCTTACCCTCCTGGGTATAGTTATTGCCACTAGGAAGGCTGTTTTGATAGTAAGAGGCCAGAGGGGGCAATTGTGCAGTGGCTCAAAAGGTGCACACATCAAATAGGTGATAACCAGATTAAGGTCCCACTGGGGCATGATAAATGGTGAGGGGGGAAACAAATGTGCAAACCCCTTCAAGAATCTATGTACAAGCAGAGATTTAAAAAGGGACAGTTGATCTGGTAATCATAGAAAACCAGAAAGGGCTGAAAGATAATTTGAGGTTTAGCAGACGTTGCCCCTGCATGGCCTATAACTCCCAGAATGCCCAGGGAGTGAAGGCAGAGCAGATATCGCCCAAGGTAATTGGTTCTACTAGCGAGACTTTATGAGAGTAGTGTTGCATGCCTTCGTGTATTTCATGTTGTGTTATTTGTATTTCAGGTTCTACTCCCTGCTGTCCCCATCCTTTCATTTCCTCACTTGATCGTTCCAATACTCCGTGCAGTCATTGTAGGAGTTGGGGAGATCAAGGGGTGGACCCCTTATTGCATCGCTCGAATCCTGAGGAGTACCCGTCTTCGGACAGGATCGCTACAGATAAACGTTCAGAGTGCCTAGAGCAGTGCCTTGCTGGGCCAAAGAAAGAATGAAAAGAAGAATGTCAGAGGGAGGCAGTCAAGGCCTCCACAATGTACACTATTTATAAACGTTTTGCCTTTGGCAGGTGTACACCGACTTGGTGGTGGGTCGCCTGACTTCCAGAATAACCTCGCAGATTTCAGGAGGAAGTTTAAAAGCTGTCAACTGTCGCCACTCAATTTATTTATTTATTTATTTATTTAAACACTTATAAAGCGCAGCGAAGGCCCGTGGGCATCTCGGCGCTAGTATCTGCTAAATTCAGCCCTTCAGGAGGGTGTGATTATTGGTCAAATAGCCACGTTTTAAGGTGCTTTCGAAAAGACCATAGAGAGGGGCTGTTCTTTATGAATAGTGGCAAAGTGTTCCAGAGCTTGGGTGCTGAAACGAGGAATCTTCTGTCGCCCCATGAAACCAGTTTGGTACGGGGTACTTCCAGCTGGAAGCGATCAGAGGACCGCAGGGACCTAGTGGGCCGGTAGGGAACAAGTTGTTGAGTGAGAAAGGCTGGTCCCTGGTTGTGCAACGCCTTATAGACAATGCACAGAGCCTTAAACTTAGTTCTGTTCCTGATGGAAAGCCAGTGAAATTCTCTGATGGTTCCTGAGACTGATTGAAATTTGGGGATATCACCCAACAGTCTGGCAGCAGCATTTTGAATGGTTTGCAGCTTGTTGAGGACTTTTTCTTGGGAGTTCAAGAATAGGGCATTACAGTAGTCCAAGGTGGACAAGACCAAGGACGTGATCAGGGTTTTACCAGCTGAGGCAGGAAGGAAAGGGAGGATTTTTTTAATGATTCGTAGTTTATAGAAAGCGGAGGAAGCAATCTGATTTGCGTGAGGGAGAAAAGTGAGACGGTCGTCAAACATGACACCTAAGTTCCTCACTTTGCTGACGGGAATGGGGGGAGGACCCATGGACTGTGGCCACCAGCGGGAGGACCATTCAGGGGTTAGGTTTCCAAAGATGACCCCCTCGGATTTATCCGAGTTCAATTTAAGGCAATTGGAGGCCATCCAATTCCCTATGGCCTGCATACCCAGGTTGAAATTATCGGCGATTTTTTGGCCGTCATTTCTGATGGCTAAGACCAACTGGGTGTCGTCAGCGTAGGATGTGAGGCTCATCCCATGAGCTCGAATGGTATTGGCAAGGTCCGACACGTATATATTAAAGAGTGTCGGACTCAGGGATGAGCCTTGGGGTACTCCGCACGGCAGGGACAGGGTGGTGGACTGAAAAGGCCCTATGGTGACCACCTGAGTCCTTTCGGCAAGAAAGGACGCCAGGAGAGTCCTAGCCTTGTGCCTAATCCCCAGGTTTTCGACACGGTCGATCAAAATTGCATGATCGACCGTGTCGAACGCCGCTGACAGGTCCAGCAGTATCAAGACTGCTGTGCCACCCGCGTCGCGAATGATTCTGATGTCCTCTGTAGCCTTGATCAGGGCCGTCTCCGTCCCATGATGTTGGCGAAAACCAAACTGGGAATCATCCAGTAGATGGTGGGATTCTATAAAGGCTGACAGTTGGACATTTAGAGCCTTCTCGACCACTTTAGCCAAAATGGGCAAATTGGCAATAGGCCGGTAATTTTTGAGCTCGTGCCTATCTAGATTTGGTTTTTTCAGCAGCGGCTTTAATAGTGTCTTTTTTAGATCGGAGGGGTAAACTCCTGTGGTGATCAAGGTGTTACAGATAGTAGTGATGGCTGGGAGCAGCACTTCCGAAACTGGAAGTAATACTTTAAAAGGGCAGGGATCAAGGGCAGAGCCTGACTTGATGGATGACAAAAAATCCCTGACCTGAGTGATAGAGACCTCCTTAAACTGAGAAAGAGAAGGACCAGCCATGGAGGAACTCGCCATCTCAGGGGCTGTGTTTGGTGGCATTTTTACGCAGTTGGCAAAGACAGCATAAATGTCATTGACTTTGTTGTAAAAATAGTTAGCCAATGCATCACAAAATGATTGGGAAGAGGGGGGTTGTAGATTAGGCAAGCAGCCGGCCAACTGTTTAGTGGTCTCAAACAAAGCCTTGTTTGAATTTTTGGAGAGTTCAATTTTCTCAGAAAAGAACTTCTTCTTAGCATCTAGGATCATGTTTTTGTATATGATGACCGAGTGCTTGTATGTTATTTTGGCCTCTTCAGAATAGTGTCTGCGCCAGTTCCTTTCATTCCTCCGACACAGCTGCTTTTGTGTCCTTAGAGTTTCCGAGTACCATGGGGCAGACGGGGATGATCTGTTTCGGGAACTTTGTTTTAACTGGACCAGGCGAGTGGTCGCGGATGCAACCCATTCATTGTATTGAGTAATTGCAAAATTGGGATCATATGATAGAGGTGGACTAGTTTTGATCAAAAGTGATTGTAAGCTGTTGCTGTCAATATTTTTCCAATCCAGGAAAGTCTGACGATGATTACCATTTTCCATAGCTGTTCCTGGGGCATGGTTGATTAGAGTGGCCGTTATAACAAAGTGATCTGACCAAATGGTGGGGAAAATGGCAGAGACCTGAAGGTCATTTAGATTAGAAAAAATGCCATCCAGCGTATGGCCTCCTTCATGGGTAGGGGCTTTCACTAACTGGGAAAGTCCGAAAGTTGTTAGGCATGCCTGAAGGGCGACTGTGTCATTATCTTCAATTTTGTCGAAATGAAAATTGAAGTCGCCTAATATGGTAAATGAACCATCCAGGGCAGATACTTCCAGAATATGACTAATGTCGGAAATAAATGCCGACCTTTGCCCTGGAGGACGGTAAAGAAGGATACCTTTAAAGTTTTCAATCTCCACACAAGGAATCTGAGGGTGGACAGGTTTGGGTGGAGGATACTCCCCCCTCCCCTGCTGCATCATAATATCCTCCCGAAGGGGCAGCCTGATCGGAGGATCGATGCTCATCTGCAGAAGATCAAGATACCAAACTCTTCGTGCCCAGTCCGGAGCCACAAGGATGACTTGGGCCCAGTCGCCCCTGATCTTTTTGAGCACTCTGGACAGGAGTGGTATAGGCAGAAAGGCATACAGGAGGCCTGTGCGCCACTCAAGACGGAATAGTCGCCAAGCGAGAGCCACCTTGGTAACTCCAATGCGCAAAACTGGTGACATTGCGTATTTTCTTTGGAGGCAAACAGATCTAACTAAGATTCGCCCCACTGCTGAAAAAGACCTTGCGCCACCTCCAAATTGAGACGCCATTTGTGATCCACTAGGTACTGACGGCTGAGTTCAACCGCCCTGGCATTCAGGGAACCAGCCAGGTTTTAAACCACCAGGGCGTAGAGCCTCCTGACAAAAGTCCACAACCCTACCCCACCTTGTTTGTTGCAGTACCACATGGCGGTGTTGTTGTCTGAACACTTCAACTAGCCTTACCTTGAGAGATCGTAAGAAGGCTTTCAGGGCCAAACGAATTTCTCAAAGCTCCAGCAAGTTGATGTGGAGCCCAGCTTCTGCGGGAGACCAAAGTCCTATGATCTCCACCTCTCCCAGGTGACCTCCACATCCCTGAGGTAACCCATTTGTCACCACGTAAGATCTGGTTGGGGAAGGGAGAGGGGTCTGCCTCTGACCCAATCATGGTTTGCCAGCCACCAATGCAGATCATTCGTAGTTCCCTCCAAGATCTGGACTAGGTTGGTGATATTACCCCGATGCTGTGCTCATTGGAACTTAAGGTCCCACTGCAGAGCCTGCATGTGCCACCAGGCATGATCTACCCGCAGGATGCAGGAGGCCATTAGGACCAGCAGACTCAGAGTAAGTCTCACGAGATCCAGGATAGAGGCTGAAACATTGGTATCATAGCCTGAATATCCTGTACTCGACGATCAGAAGGATAGTCCCGAAACTGCACCGTGTGCAGAATGACTCCGATGAAGGGGAGCACCTGAGAGGGAGTCAGGTGTGACTTTGGCATGTCGATATGTCGAATGTAAGGGGTTTGCCGTAGTCTGGAGGTGGGAGATGACTGCTTGGGGTGAGCCCACCTTCACCAACCAGTCATCGAAATAGGGGAAGACTGGAACCCCTGATCTCCACAGCTGGGCTGCGACCACTGCCATCACCTTGGTGAACACCCAAGGGGCACTGGTGAGGCCGAAGGGGAGCACAGTAAACTGAAAGTGCTCCTGGCCCACCGTAAACCACAGGCAGCACAGATGGGCAGGCAGGACGGGGATATAGAAATAGGCATCCTGAAAGTCCATCACTACCATCCAGTCTACCGGGTCTAGGGCATACAGGACCTGAGCAAAAGTGAACATCTTGAACTTTTCTTTTCAGAGGAAGTAGTTGAGGGCTCTGAGGTTGAGGATAGTACAAAGGCCTCTGTCCTTCCTTGGAACCAGAAAATAGCGGGAATAGCAACTACAGCCTATTTTTGGCCCAGGAACGCTCTCTATAGCTCCCTTGGCCAAGAGAGTTTTGACAATCTCGCAAAGTAAGACAAGGTGATCCTCCATCAGCTGATCATAAGTTAGAGGCATGGAAGGAGGGGTAGTCTCAAAGGGGAGGGAGTGGCCCCTTCAGACTATTTGCAGACCCTACCTGTCCGAGGTGATGTCCCACCAGTGGTGGAGGTAATAGCGCATCCTGCCACCAGCTGGACGCCCATGAACTGGTACGGTCGGACTAGGAAGGTTTGGAGGGGTGGGGGGGTGTTTGTGGCCTGACCTGACTTCTAGCCTCCCGACCCGCAGGATCGTGTTGAACTGCGCCCACGCAGAGGTTGTTGAGCTTGTGTGGTCCTCTGGCTTGGGTAGAGTTGGCACGGTTGGAAGCCCTGTCCGTAGCCACGAAAGGAGTGAAAGGCGGACGCAGGCTGGGATGACACTGAGAGGCCTAAGTATTTGGCTGTAGCCTGCGACTCCTTAAAGCATTCAAGTGCTGCATCAGCCCTGCCCCCTGAAGAGACAGGAGCCATCAAAAGGGCAGGTCCATGAGGTTGCCTTGGACATCCCCGGAAAAGCCAGACGTTCTCAGCCAGCCTGGAGTGGCGCCCAAAAGCCACTGGGGAGGAAACTGCTCTGCCCAGTTAGTCTGTTGTGTCTAGGCCACAGCGTACAGCAAACTTTGCTGCATCTCTTCCGTCTGCAACAGCATGGGAGAGGACAGCTGGCGCAACCTCTGGGACTTATTGCAGCACCTGCATAACTGTCTCCCACAGCGAATGGATATAGCGGCCCAAGAGGCATGCAGTGTTTACCAACCGCAATGCAAGGCTGGTGGAAAAGAAGATATTCTTACCAAAGCTGTCCTGCCTTTCGGATTCCCTATCCGGGGGTGAGGGAGGGAACCGTGTAGTAGAGGCTTGGACCACCAAGCTCTTGAGGGTTGGGTGGTTGAAGAGGACAACTGGGTCGCCTGGTGCTGGATGATGGCGGCGGGCAATAGTTCTGTTCACAGGAGCCCTTGTGCTGGGCTTGAACCAGGTGCCCAGTAGATCATCTGTCAAGGACTCATTAAATGGCAGCAAGAGTTCCTAGGTAGAGACACCAGTATTCAGGACCTCCGTCAAGACATTGGTCTTGACTGCCACAGTAGGAAGCTGCAGGTCTGCGACCTCTGCAGACCTACATACCACCATTGCAAATGAAGCCCCCCTCCTCCATAGCCAGGTTAGGGGAAGAGAGTATGCCAGGCTCTGTGAGGTTGTCCAAGCAGCTCGCATCACCCAGGTCTTCGCACTACTCCATTTCCTCCTTGAAAAGAGGGATTTCTAAGGGATCCTGCTGCCCATCCCAATCCTCATCCATTCCTAGCCCTTTAGAATAAGGTACAGGATATGGCATGAAGCCCAACAGCTCCTTTAACGCCAGTCTCGGCATCAGTGGATGCCCACCCACTCCGGGTCTTCTGGAATAAGGATGGGGAAGCACTGCTTGTGGGCGCTGGCGACGTCGAGGGTCTTGGCGTCGGATGCGGCATTGGGTAAGGTTGAGTGGGTACGACTAGCGGCAGTCTGGATCTGGGAAAGGATCCAAGAGGAGGCACGGGGGCGGAGCTGATGGCGCAGAACCCAAGGGAACTCCTTCTGCTGAGCGTGTGGGGTCCGAAGGTGTGATGGCTGGTTCAGGCCGCCCACATATGGTGCACATGGCATCATAACAAAGTTTTCAATTGGGCGGGGGTCGCTCTTTGCCCCGGGAAGGGAGGAAACGCAGAGCCAACCCAGGCAGCCCCTCAGCGGAGAGGGCCCTTGAATGCCAAGACTACTCCAACTTGTCAGGTGATGAACGGGGCGAAGTTGAAGCATGCTTCGACTTCTTATGTTTTTTGTGGTCTTTCTTACCGGACCTTGATGGCTTCGAGTGAGGGGATGAAGACTTGGATCCCTCGGAGCGGTGCTCGGACCTTACCCTCTACCAAGATGGGAAAGAGATCTTCAGGGAGCTCTATGAGATGCCTGCAGCTGGGCCGCAAGAAGCATCAGGGACCACTCCCTCAAAGCCTTCGGCACCATAGCCCGGCAGTCGGAGCACGACTAAAGGTCGTGGTCGCACTCCATGCACCAAAAACATACCAGAGGGGGATCCATAAATCACATGGTTCACTGACAGGTGGCACATGGTTTGAACCCCGTGGTCCTCTTACTGGACTTAGCTACACACCAAAAACGTTGGTAGCTCTTTGACTGATCTGCACTGACTGGCGGGGAAAGAAAGGAACTGATGTCAGCACGCCGAGGTGGCACCTATATAGACGATCTGGACATCATAACGGCGACGAACATGACACATACAACGTCACATGGAGTCGGCCGATGCCACATATCAGTGCGCAGGGGTACTGCTAACAAAAGTCTTCCGGATCCAGCCTGACACCTGGAAGTTCTAAGGTAAAGAATCTGCAGCTAGATGTCTCTATCAGATACATCAGTTTGATGGAGAATGTTTATTTTTCCATAGCTACAGTTGCCTATGAGGATTTCAATCCTCATAGGCAACTGTAGCTATGGAAAACACTTTTTTGGATCTTGTTAGAACTTTTCAAAGTTTTGACCAATGCCCATCTAAATTGGCAGTAACAAATAATTTTGTTGTGTTTATTTTATTGCAAATTGGTTGAAGGGAGACACAATATTAGTACCAATGGAAAAATTAGTTTGACAACCCAATATATATATATATATATATACATATAAACAAAACTGAGCAATTTAGGTCTTAGGGTTCAGTTGTGTGATAGATCACTGTCCACAAAAGTTAAATCTTTAAGAAATGTTGATGCAATAGGCATTGCTTTAAGAAATTATGTTTGAATTACTCAACACCTTTTTAAACTTAAATGTCAGTGTGAAATATGTACATGAAAATATAAAAAATTATAACATGTATTGGCAAAGCCAATAGGTGTAGCCTACTCAAGATCTATTGACTTTGCCAATGTCTTTCACCATGTTATATAGGAGTGCGCCTGCTGTGCTGCTTGGCTGAAAGGTAGAAATAAAACACATCATATTGCTTTTTTCTGGCGTCACAGGAGGGGTTAGGGAGGGCAAGGCAGGACAAAACAACAATTCAAGAGGGGGTTGTCATGGGGAAGGGCAAAGAAACAAAGCAGAAGGAATCCTGCATCTCTGTACTGTCTGAGATTCAGCCTGCACCGTCAGGGGCTCTGTGTCAGGTGTTTATCAGTATACAGCCCCTATGGGTATCACTTATAAAAGAGTGATGTTTCAGGGCTTATTCAAGAAAAACATAGTACAAAACACACATGGTGCCACAGGAAGCAGAGACCTTTGAACATAGGGGAAGAGGGTGGGGCCAATAGAAATGCTTGTTTAAGAACGTTCCCCCCAGAATGGTTAGAAAGCTGTGGCTTACTAAGCATGCAACACTCTGGATTCCTTTGGTTGCAGGGGCAGCTCCTACGTTTGAGCGGAGAAGTGTTGTCCCCCTTAAAAATACTAGGGGTGGGCGGACATCTTTGTTCCTCCCACAGAATGTGCGGAGATTTGCCCTTCCGCCCTTGCGCAAACAAGGCGGAATTTTCGGCAAATCTCCGCACATTCAGGGAGCGGAACGAAAGTTGCCCACCTCCCGCCCGCCTCCCGCCCGCTTTATTAAATTATATTTAAAGGCTAAAACGAAACTTAAATGAAACTTACCTTATTGCGCAGCAAACTTTCCCATCGCGACTTCATCTTGGAAACTGCGCATGCGCGGGAGCATGCGCATGCGCAGTCCTGGCGAGGAATGTACATGCGCATGCTCCCTCGGGTGGGAGGGGGGCGGGAAGTGGCCGGCGGGTGGGCGGGCTCGCGTAACGGAAATATCGCAGAGAGGCACGGAGATTGGTTCAATCTCCGTGCCTCTCCGCGATAGTCCTTTCCGCGACTTCCGCCCACCCCTAAAAAATACAAAGAGATGAAAAACAAATGGTAATTAATTACTATTATATTTTTCATCCATCAACTGTCCCGAGCCAAGCGTCAGTACAGGGGCAGGGCCGCTGCTCAGTGACAGAAGCATGTCACACTGCAGGGAGTAGGGTGGGCTGATATGGCACCATTTAAAGTGTGCATGTCTTTTTTGGCCGGTCATCTTGAGATGGCCAGAAGAACATGCACACTTTAAACAGCTCTAACCCAGCTGTCTTAAGACAGCGAGGTTAGCGCAAGCCAAAGCCTCCAGAGTGCTGTGGAGCGCTGAGTGAGGCCGCTCCCACCAATTCTAGGGCTGCTCTCATGCTGGTGATCTTGGCAGTGGACTCCTCCCTTCCCTAGACAGCTTCGCCTGGTAGCTGCTGCCTCTGTAGCTGCTGCTGACCCTCTGTCCGTAGTTTGAGGCCATCCTCCATCCTTAGGCTCTCAGAAGCCTGTGCCTCATCCCTCGTGGTCCAGTGGAAGAGCGTCTCTGCTCTGCAGCTGTGCTGCCCTCTGTCTCTCTGCCCTGCCTTCTTTCTTTTTGTTTTTCACTCATTTCCTCCATGTCACCATCCATTGCTACTTTTTGGGCATTTTTCTGCTCTGCTTCTTCTTTCCCTGCCGCTGCGATCCCCGCCCCCCCCCCCACTCCAGTACCACTTTCCCACTCCCCACGTGTCTGCCTCCCAGCTGTCCAGTCCTACCCTGCAAACTATTTAATGCTGGCACGCTGAAGGCAAGTCCATCTGTGCCCATACGTGTCTGGACGTGCCCAGCACCACAGACCCTGGTTTTCGAACCATCCACTGCTACGAAGCTAGCACCCTCCACGTCCTCAACACCAGACACCACTCCTCCTGCAGCCGGACATCGCCGATGGACAACCAAAGGCCCTTTCTCCTGCGGGAACTGCGATGCACCTTCACTTGCCACTGCACACCAGCTCCACCTACCGCATGACCGACAAAAACTGTCCACCTCAACTGCATCCTTCTGAACACACGTTTACTACACACACAAGCCGTGGAGATATGGGACCTGCTTGACTCCGTCACCCAGACATCGCATTACTCAAGGAAACCTGGATGCACTTGACATCCTCCCCGGACATCACCACCACATCCCAGATGGCTACAAGATCATCCATAAAGACTGCGTCAACAAACCAGGGGGAGGCATCACACACAAAAGCACTCGCCACTTCATCACCAACCACCTCTCAACGACCTCAACGACCTCTCAACCAACATGGAGCACCTCCATTTCCAGGTCCAGACCAATCCGAGCACCACCCTCTGTGGCACCCTCGCCTACAGACCCCTCGGACCTTGTCCACCCTTCATTGATTCCATTATCTACTTCATCACACACAACACCCTTGCCTCTACCGAATACTTTCTCCTCTGCGACCTCAACTTTGACCTGGACAACTCCAATGACAAAAACACCTTGTCCCTGCTCGAGAACCTTGCCATCTTCGGACTCAAACAACTGGTCGTCTCCCCAACACACTCAGCAGGACAAACGCTAAACCCCATCTTCTCCGCCACTAACAACGTAACCTTCAGCCACACCACTGAGTTCCAGTTTACAGACCACCGCTGCGTCCACTTCTCCTTCACCAAACCCACCGTACACCACCATGCCCACTGCTACCCTTGCATAAGCTGCAACAAGATCACTGAAGAACAGCTCACCACCTCCCTCAGCAAAACACCTCCACCGACATCCACAGAACACCTCAGCATGCAACCTCTACTGATGGATCTCCGACTGCGCTGACTCTTTGGCTCCCCTCAAGAAAGCCCTAGCAAGCAACACTCCAAGAAAACCAGCTGGTTCTCTACTGCCCTTCCTGAAACCAGACGCACCAGTAGATGGCTTGAGAAGAGATGGCGCAGCAGCAAGACCACGGAAGACCACTCAGCCTTCAAGATCAATGCTAACGCACTCAATGCTAATGCACTCCATAGTAAAGAACTTTTCACCATGGTCAAAGAATTCTCCAGACCATGCACAGCGACAGCAAACATCTCCCCTCCCAAGACCTTTGCAACAACCTTGGCACCTACTTCCACTGCAATATCAAGGAGATATACGACTGCTTCGTCATCATCGTTACCCCAGATCCTCCCACCCCACCTGCAACCACTGCACCCGATGACGCCGGTCCCCAAAAGAGCTTGCTCGACTAAATTCCACTCACCGTGGATGACACCCTCAAGAACATGAAAATCATCCACTCCGGAGCACCGTCGGAACCCTTCCCGCATCACATCTTCAACAGAGCAGCCACCATAATCGCCCCCAATCTCTGCCGCACCTTCAACTGCTCCATCTACTCCGCTACCTTCCTGTAAGACTGGAATCAAGTCGAGATTAACCCCTTGCTGAAGAAACCCTCTACCAACCTGACGGACCTCAAGAACTTCAGACCCATCTCTCTTCTCCCCTTCCCAGCCAAGGTCATTGAGAAGGCCATCATTGCTCAACTTTCAGAGCTCATCGAGGCAAATCACATCCTGGACCTCTCCAAATCCATCTTCCGAAGCAACCACAGCACTGAGTCTGCCCGCCTCGCCACCACAGACGACGTCCGCGCCCTTTGATACCGTCTTTCAATGCACCCTATGCACAAGACTCCATGACGCCTGCACCCATGACAAAGCCCTGGAATGGATACGCTCCTTCCTCACCGGCTGAACACAGAGAGTCAGACTACGACCGTTCCTCTCAGAACCCACAGAGATCAGCTGCGGAGTGCCTCCAGGCTCCTCCCTGAGCCCAACTCTTTTCAATATCTACATGGTCCTGATCGCAGCCATTGTCAGGAACCACCGACTCAACATAGTATCCTATACTGACGAAATTCAGCTGATTCTCTCCCTCACCAACAAACCCTCAGTTGGCAAGAAAAACTTTCACAAAAGGGTGAAGGCTGTCGTCACCTTGATGAAGAACAGCTGCCTCAAGCTCAATTCTGAGAAGACTGAAGTCCTCTTCCAGGGCTCCACCCTCTCCACCTGGGAAAACTCCTGGTGGCCCACAGTGCTTGGAACCCCCTTCACACTCACAGAACCTTTGCATCCTCCCAAACTCCTCGCTCACCATGAGCCACCAGATCTCCTCATCCTGCTTCCACACACTTTGCCTGCTCCGAAAGATTTTCAAGTGGATCCCCAAAAAGTCCAGAAAGAGGGGGTCATCCATGCACTCATCGGTAGTAGAATCGACAATGGCAAAGCACTCTACGCCACATCACCTAGAAACTCCTCAATAAACTTCAGAACATTCAGAACGCCTCCGCCAGACTCATCCTCAATATCCCCCGCAGCAGTCACATCACCGGCCACCTGAGAGACCTCCACTGGCTCCCAGTCAACAAAAGAATCACCTTTAAGCGCCTCACACACGCCTACTGTAGGAGGCTGGCTTAGTATATGGTGCACACTTATTTAAGTGAATCGCCTTGCACTAATCCAGACAACCCTTATGGTGATTTTAGTGGTCTTAGACAATAGAATACTCTCCAAGTGGTAACTGTAGAGAGCAGCCTTCAATCTTAATCCAAAAGGAGTGTTACGCAGCTTGTTTTACCAGATCTAATCATGTAGTGTAGGTTCAACGAAAAAGAACCACACAGTGTAGTTATAAAATATGTCTATTTATTACACAACACTCACAACATATTGGTATATCTCCTACCTGGAGAAATCAACACAAATACACAAGAATACTTAAATTGCAAGAGGTAAGTAAGCACTATACACAGTGCTCTCCAGGGGGAGACCAAACCATATAATACGAAAGAGGAATGTGAACTGCAACAGAAGTCAGGACTTGGACCAGGAGACTCAGAAGAGCTAGTGAGCCAAGGAACCACCCAAGGTAAGTACCCAGGAACCCCACGTAGGCTGTGTGCAGAGTGGAAGCATAGCTGAGTACTTAATAGAAGTCAACAGGAAAGTGACAATGCAGTTTTGGAGAAGGACCCTTCTGAGTGGACCCTGAAGAAACCCAGTGAAAGACAGAAGGTTGGAGAGTCACCCCGCCTGAGGATACCCTAGGAACCAGGATACCTAAACCAGGGAATCTAGGTGCATAGGTGCGAAGTTACATCAGAAACCAATGGAGGACATCAGTAAAGATACAGCTGGCAAAGACTGTGCAAGACTCTGATGGAATCCAAGGGTGGATTCTTGAAGAGAAGAACCTGCAAGCAAGGGGGACAGAGTCTATGCCACTCGTAGGTGACCAGAAGACATAGAAGAGCAATGCCCACCGATAACGGAAGATGAAATGCAAAATTGATGACAGTGACCTTGTTGCTGCAGCAGTGAGGACCAGGCAATGCTGAAGAGCCATTCACGAGCTGTCCCACATCAGAAGTAGAGTACCGGGGGAATGGTGTCTGGCGGGAGCACCAAAAAGCCTTGGCAGCAAGCAACAGACTTGGTAAACTATGAAGGAGCAACGTTGAGACCAGGAAGGTGCAAAGGACTCACCAAGTGCAGGAGAGTCAGAGCAGGCCCGAGAAAGCAGGGAATCCCACTGAAGCAGGAGAAGACCTTCGAGAGGACCCACAGTCCAAAGGCACATGAGTCGAAGAGGACCTCAAGCAGCTCAGCAAAAAAGAAGGCCAACGTTGCAGAGGGTGAGGTGAAGACGCTGATCTTGGCAGAAAGAGATGCAGGAGGCTGGAGCTTCTTGTAGCTCAATGAACTCTTGAGTGCAGAGCCAACAAGCCCTTGCAATGGCAAGTTGACACGGTGCACAGGTGTTTAGTCCCAGCGGTTCTGATGAGGGATACTGGCCTTAAAGTTGCAGAGAGGCCAGATTAGGCCTTGAGCGAGTTGCAGTACCACCACTTATGCTGCTGTGCCTTTCAAATTCTGCGGGATGTCTTGGGGCAGCAGACTGGTCAGCTTTATTGCAGTGACTGCAGTTGCAGGGGAGTGACTCCTTCACTCCAAGGAGATTACTTTGTGTGTCCTTGATGCCCACAGGTATGTTGAAGATCCTGGAAGAAGCACATACACAGATAATGAAGAGGACTTGTTGAACAGCAAGACCAGGAGCAGCCGGAGTCTTCCTTGATGCAGTCTTGGTTCCAAGCGAAGTCCAGCGAAGTATAAGTGTCCAGACGGTTGAAGAGTGATGTGGTTTCATGCTTGAGTCTTGTCCCACGATGAATCTGAGGACCCACCCACAGATAAGCTCTTTTCTACCCTAAGAAAGGGGTTGTTTCGACTCAGGGGTCCCTTCCAGAGGAGTGACTGGACAGAGGGCAGGATACTCCCATGTCCTATGTCCTGTTTCGCGCCAGAGCAGGAGTCAAGGGCTCCCAGAACTGGTTCCAACTAGAGTATGGAAGAAGGGCACCAAATGTGCCCTTGAAAGCAGTCTGGTGGCACTGGCAAGCGCCCCCACCCCAGCCAAATACACTAAGGGCCAGATGTAGGTCGGTCGGTAAAGGCCGAAAATCGGTATTTTCAGCCGTTACCGACCGGTAATTCAGAAATGGTATGTAGGGCCCTGAATTTTACAGAATCGGTAAATTTACCGATCGGTAAATTTACCGATTCTGTAAAATACCGAATCGGTATTTTTACCGATTCGGTAAATGTGACATGTAGGTGGGACTCTTCTGAGTCCCACAAGCCTTACAGAATCGGTATTTTACCATCAAATCCAATTCGATGGTAAAATACCGATTCCGGTGTGCATGCACATGTGTGCATGCACACCTCTGCCACATGGCACCGAGCCTGTTTTGGGGGGCCAGAGGGTGTCAAAGTGACACCCCCTGCACCCTTGCTAAAATCGGTAATTACCGATTCTGTAATTACAGAATCGGTATTGCCCATTGATTCCTATGGGCTTCACAGCCCATAGGAATCAATGTAAATGTAAATGTATTTCGATTTATATAGCGCACAAATCACCCAGGGGTCTCAAGGCGCTTGCTTAGGGAACCCGTCCTGGTATTCCCCTGTGAGATACCCCGGCAGGGTATTCACAAGGTGAAAGCCAGGCATCCCGCCGCGAGGGGCCGTAGTGGAGATTAAGCAAGCTATTGCCCAGAGTCGCAGAGTATGACCCCGTGAGTCGAGTAGGCACCGGAGCGAGAATTGTCGAGTCCGTGGAATTTTTGAGCCCGAGACCCGCCGAGGCGGGGAATCGAACCCTGGTCCACAGCTGATCTCAGCTTCCGGGTCTGCCGCCTCTAACCACTGAGCCACGCTTCTCTACTAATACTGATTCGGTATTTCCAGATTCGGTAAATACCAAATCTTAAAGATTCGGTATTTACACATCTGGAAATACCTACATCTCCCCCCTTCATATTTACCACTTCTTAAATACTGAATCGGTAAAATTCGGTATTTAAGAAGTGGTAAATAAGAATTACCTACATCGGGCCCTAAGTCCTGTGCTGTGACAGGAAACCTAGGGCCAGATGTACGACCCACCAATTAGCGACTCGCTAATTGGGTTGCACAACCGTGTCTGAGACACTGTTTGCGATTCCCAATGGGGCTGCAATTTGCATGCCTCATGCATATTAATGAGGCTGCCGCAATTTGCGACCCCATTGGGAATGGCTGGCACTCCCAGGGATGGTGGCCTGCTGGGGTCAGCAGACCTCCATGTCTGGGAATGCAGTTTTTTTTAATGCATCCTGTTTTCCTTAAAGGAAAACAGAATGCATTTAAAAAATAAAAATGAAACTTTTCAGTTTCATTTTTCAAGGGCAGGCAGTATTCCCTGGGACCACTGCCTGCCCTTAAAAAATATTTGCGCATGCATTCACAAAGGGGAAGGGGTCACATGTGGCCCTTATTGTTCTACCTTCCCCTGACTGAGCTCAACTCAGCAGCAGGAGGGCAGAATCGTTTCCGGGGTCGGCAGAAGCACTAGCTTGCTGGCAGACCCTGGAAGGCTGTCACCGGGAGTACAGGGGGCTTCCTGGAGGAGCCCCTGGTGCATAGAATCATACCTCCAACACCAGTAACAGTGTTGGGGTATAATTCAAATATGTTTGATACCAAACATGCCCAGGTTCACCATAGCCACTATATAGTTAGCCATCACGTAATGACGCATAGCCACTATGTGTATCAAAATGGCTGGCCGCACTTACAAAGCCTGGAGAATCGACTCCGGGGTTTGCAGGGGTGTCCTGCTCATGCAGGGGCACCCTCACACTTATAACCCAGCACCCTGCCTTCAGGATTGAAAGGCCTGCTTTAGGGGTGACTTATTGATTTTAAGTATAGTGACCTCAGATATAAGGAAACTTATATCTGTAGTAAGTGTTGCTAGCATCAGCTTACACAGGCTACATTCTGTCCATCAACTGTGTTTTTTTGCAATTTTCACCCCGAGTGGGCTGGGTATGCTCAGACGTGAGTCCCAGGCTCTCCACACCACTGGAGTCAAGCTATCCAGGCTGAATGTAGGCTGATAGCCAGAAACCGGTCCTTGGATGCTTGATTCCGGTCTGGGAAAGACATGGCTTGGTAGTTCGGACTGGACGGTTCCCATGAGGCACAGGGTCAGAGCTGATTTGCATATAGCCAGTGTCTAACCCAGGGTGGTGTGGAGTGCAAAAAAACGATGGATTTAGGCCCAGATCCTTGTACTGGGGTGAATGTATGACATTGTTCTACATTCTGTCCATCAACTGTGTTTTTTGCAATTTTCACCCCGAGTGGGCTGGGTATGCTCAGACGTGAGTCCCAGGCTCTCCACACCACTGGAGTCAAGCTATCCAGGCTGAATGTAGGCTGATAGCCAGAAACCGGTCCTTGGATGCTTGATTCCGGTCTGGGAAAGACATGGCTTGGTAGTTCGGACTGGACTGTTCCCATGAGGCACAGGGTCAGAGCTGATTTGCATATAGCCAGTGTCTAACCCAGGGTGGTGTGGAGTGCAAAAAAACGATGGATTTAGGCCCAGATCCTTGTACTGGGGTGAATGTATGACATTGTTCTACATTCTGTCCATCAACTGTGTTTTTTGCAATTTTCACCCGAGTGGGCTGGGTATGCTCAGATGTGAGGTCCCAGGCTCTCCACACCACTGGAGTCAAGCTATCCAGGCTGAATGAAGGCTGATAGCCAGAAACCGGTCCTTGGATGCTTGATTCCGGTCTGGGAAAGACATGGCTTGGTAGTTCGGACTGGACTGTTCCCATGAGGCACAGGGTCAGAGCTGATTTGCATATAGCCAGTGTCTAACCCAGGGTGGTGTGGAGTGCTAAAAAACGATGGATTTAGGCCCAGATCCTTGTACTGGGGTGAATGTATGACATTGTTCTACATTCTGTCCATCAACTGTGTTTTTTGCAATTTACACCCCGAGTGGGCTGGGTATGCTCAGACGTGAGTCCCAGGCTCTCCACACCACTGGAGTCAAGCTATCCAGGCTGAATGTAGGCTGATAGCCAGAAACCGGTCCTTGGATGCTTGATTCCGGTCTGGGAAAGACATGGCTTGGTAGTTCGGACTGGACTGTTCCCATGAGGCACAGGGTCAGAGCTGATTTGCATATAGCCACTGTCTAACCCAGGGTGGTGTGGAGTGCAAAAAAACGATGGATTTAGGCCCAGATCCTTGTACTGGGGTGAATGTATGACATTGTTCTACATTCTGTCCATCAACTGTGTTTTTTGCAATTTTCACCCCGAGTGGGCTGGGTATGCTCAGACGTGAGTCCCAGGCTCTCCACACCACTGAAGTCAAGCTATCCAGGCTGAATGAAGGCTGATAGCCAGAAACCGGTCCTTGGATGCTTAATTCCGGTAGGGAAAGACATGGCTTGGTAGTTCGGACTGGACTGTTCCCATGAGGCACAGGGTCAGAGCTGATTTGCATATAGCCAGTGTCTAACCCAGGGTGGTGTGGAGTGCAAATAAAACGATGGATTTAGGCCCAGATCCTTGTACTGGGGTGAATGTATGACATTGTTCTACATTCTGTCCATCAACTGTGTTTTTTGCAATTTACACAGGCTGCAATGGCAGGCCTGTAGTCACAGTATGGGTGGTCTCTCATGGGTGGCATAATACATGCTGCAGCCCATGGGAGATCATTGGTGTACCTAGGCCCTGGGTACATTTGGACCCTATATTAGGGACTTACAAGGGTACACCATTAGCCAATTGTGGACATACCAAAGTACTTACCATGTCAAATTTAGAGAGGAAGTACAGTGGCTGGGTCCTGATTAGCAGGATCCCAGCCAGACTAGTCAAAAACACACCGACACCCGGCAAAAAGTGAGGGTAAGCATGCTAGAAGGATCCTACCTTTCTACACCTACAAAGCCCTATACGATACAGGACCTGCATACCTCAACCACCTCCTCACATTCCACGCACCCACCAGAGACCTCTGCTCTGTCCGACTTGCCCGACTACAGTCCCACATATCTGCAAGACCACAGTCAGAGGAATATCCATCTCCTACCTCGCAGCAAAGACCTGGAACACACTACCTCTCCACCTCAGGCAATCACAGTCACTGCTTCACATCAGGAAGAACCTCATGACCTGGCTCTTCAACTGAACCACAGTGCCACGTCAGACCAGCAGCTACCCCCCACCCCCGGCGCCTTGAGACCCTTATGGATGAGTAGTCTTGCTTTACAAAACATCTGATTGATTAGGATTGGCGAAAGAAGTTGCTGCTTCCGATTCCGTTGTAGAAAGAAGAAGTCCGGAGTGAGGACATCCCCGAATTCAGATACGCTGTACGTTATTAAAATGTTAGTTTGAGTGCGCGCCTACCACCCCCTACCCCAGTAGATGCCAGTTGCCACTGTTTAGTCGTTAACTGCTATCAAGGATATTTTTTCAAGTTGCTTACGAAGTTGAGAAGTAGCAGGTATCACATTTAGCATTATTCCTTGGCAAAGCAGTCTCACTAGAATGTTAAGTAAGCTGCGTCTCAGCAGACATGTCACCTTCCGGATTGTTTTCCATATCGTCTGAGACTTGAGCCCAGACACATTGTTAAGCAAGCTGTATGTGGTTCAGTAGGTAGTAGATTGACCTCAGCCAGGAAGTCCACTGCCAGTACTTTCTTTCCTGAATTCAGAGTTTTTATTCAGGCCAAATGTTTTCTGGATGAGGGGGCTACTTACGTGAGCAGACATCCTCTGCTTCCAACCAACATTGGACACCATTGAGCTGGCAGTTAAGAACTCATCTTGGAGTGGCTGGCCAGCCTTGGCATACTGCCATTCTGATGGTATTATTGAAACAAGCAACGCAGCAGGGGGGTGCGGGATGGGGCAAAGCAACAAGGCGGGAGTGGGCTGGTGCAAGGGGCAAAGCAACAATGCAGGAGAGGGCCGAAAATGGGGCAAAGCAACAAATTGGGAGGGACACAGGGCCAAGCAACAATGTGGGAGGGGAATGAGGTGCAGCAACAACCCGAGTGGGACAAACCAACACGAGGTGGGGGACGGGGCAAGTCTGCAATGGGGTTTAGGGAAGCAGGGCAAAGCGACAACCCAAAACGGACAAGACAAGCAATGATGGGGCAAGTAGCAACATAGGAGGGGTGGGAGGGATGGGGCAAATCAATGGCAGGGCAAGCAACAGCACAACAACGACAGGGCAAGCAACAACAATGGGGAAAGCAACAACAAAGGCAGCCTGCAAAAACATGCAGTACTTCCGAAATCCGAAAAGCAATGGAAGGGCACACACTGGGCAAGTAAGCCATAACTGGGTATGCACCAGGCTCCAGGGGAGGGACAAATACATAAAAGGAAGGGAAGCAAGCCTGCGCTAACCATTGAGAAGCAAGGAAATGAAAGTGACAATGATGTCAACCAATGGTAAGCATTGGTAAATTTTAAGACACCTGTAGGTGAACAAAATGTCTCGCAAGAGACTGTGCATGGGCTGTTTCAGGCTACAACTAAAAACTGTAAGAATTCAGCATTTCTTGAAGACTTATTTACAAAAAACACAATACCAATGCTTGCTTCAATGATAGAACACCATATACAGAAACATGCAACTCAGAGATTGCGGGTGAAAGAAGCCCAACGTTTATCCCAATGCTGTGCAGCATGGCTGAACGTTAGAACAAAATATGTGTAGTTCCATAAAGTGTTCCTGGTCAAATAAGACCCTGATAAATTATTCATCTTTTTGGTGTAATGTGGGGCAAGAGCCAAGATGGTCTATGGAAAGGTGCAGAAATAGAATTTGTTGTTTAACTTCCATTTTTTAGAAGGACTAAATAAAAACCCCTTTTTTTCCCAGTCAGATCGGGGAAATATTGCACAAACTCGGTATCAATTGCATTGAGAGTGTGTTTCTTAGCATCAAGGGTCTCAATATCACATGTCAAAATACTTGGAGCCTCAGGGGGAAGGAAGGGAACAGGCCGCCCCCCACTCAAACTGCAATATACAAATTATGGCCTCTCCCTCAAGACACTGTTTCCCTCTCTATTAAAAAACAGAAGATGTAAAGGTGTGTGCAAATTTTCACTACCAAGCGCCTTATATTTTTAGGCTATTCATTTCTGTCCCAGTGTCAATCATTATCAATGTACATCCAAGGTAGAAATAAAATGTCAAGATACCATCAGCCAACCACTGAAAAAATGTGGAGAAAGAGAGTGAGCCCCTCACGGTAGAACCGCCAATGGGGTTTCTGGTTAACAGTTGCCAGTATACCCACTTATCATCATAGGTAGCTCACTCTCGTTATAGTGGAAAGAAAAGACAGAAACAAGAAAAAGACAAAACACCATACAACAGTGCTTTTTCTTCACATCAACCAGATAGAGTACTGGTTATTCATGTAATAGCAGGCACGTGAAACAGCACTCACTATTATGTGTACACATACACCAACAACCCCTCAGTGAGAAAAGAAAAGTGATTCTCACCAATTAAAATTGAAGAGCTAACTGGCCACTCCTAATTTTATTCTGGACTGCGAGCTCTCCAAATTAAAACCGATTCACACTGAACCGCATCTAGTGTCATTCATTGTCACCAACATGTTTCGATGCTCTATTTTGTGCAACTTCTTCAGGGCCAACAGGGGTTATCCGCTCTTATTTCCACTTATTTGTTAAACACACCTGGAGGTTGCGTCGTTACTGCATACCTGCTAACCTTCCGCTGTGGACATACGTGTCAATAGATCACGTGTCCCTGAGAGAACCAACTACCGTCAGGTTTTCCCCGCCGATTCACCAGCAACTCGTTGAATCAGCCGCTTCCGTCAATATCACATGCCTTGAGTGTCAGTCCCCTCACCATATGTTGCTATTTACCTCATTGATGTCAAAAGCTTTGATAACGACGGTGATGGTGAGTATTCCATTGATATTGGATGTTTTGATGTTGATGTGTTCAATCATGAATTGGATCCATTTTAAGGAATTGTTTCTAACATCTGGATTCCCTGCTTCCAATTGTCCCATTGGCAACAATGCATTATTATTGGTAACTTTTTCAAAATATTAGTAATACCATTAGAAGTATTGGTAATTCCCTTTGATAATATGTTTGTCATTTGTATTGCACTGATCATCATCATGTCTATTATCCAGTTATGTGGGTGTGTACTTGGAGCTCTGATGCTAGCTTCGAGTAGACCTACTTTTACTTTAAGGTGAGCTATTATTAGGCTCTTCAATGCTGGCATATTGGCAGTTTGACAAAATCAACAATAGGGCACAGAAGTAAGAAAATGAATGGAGTGATCCGCCTGTGGGACTTTAAGAGCAGAGAGTTGTCAGTTGTGGTTCCTAGAATCTTAGATTGCATATAGCATTAGCCAATATACCCCGGCAACTATATCTACATAGCGATGAAACCCAGAGTTGTAAAGCAGAAGGCCAGGAAACCATGATAGAAAAACTAAAGTGGCAGTAGCACAAACAACACATAATTCCATCACTGCTAAATGATAAAACATATCTCGCTCCCCACATCCCCAAAACTAAAATTAGTGGTGTATATGGAATTGGTAGATTGATACAGATTTCCATAAGAGATATAGTGCAGCGTGAAACCGTCCAAGGAGCAGCACACGCGGAAAACACAAATATACAGTACCATGTCACAAAACCCCATACACATTCAACATGTGGACCTGGAGCTAACATCAATAAGAGGTTAAAGTCAAGTGATCTTGACTCTGCGTTAATCCTCGTTACTGTAATGTGTAACTTGAGCAATATTGAGTCTACCATGTATCCAGCAGGTAGACCCAAATGTCACCAGAGGTGAAAACTAGACTTGGGACTCCAAGTTTAACAGCATTATGAGTGCATATCTATTAAAGATAGAGTACTATAATAGGCATAGTTGCTATTCTTTGCTTAGAGAGCATAACAGTTTTTTTTACATGTTCCAGGAAGCAGCAGGTGACATTGAAAAAGAAGCATTTCACATTAAAGAGCTTGCAAAGCAACACAGAATATAGGGCCAGATGTAGGTCGGTCGGTAACGGCCGAAAATCGGTATTTTCGGCCGTTACCGACCGGTATTTCAGAAATGGTATGTAGGGCCCTTAATTTTACAGAATCGGTAAATTTACCGATCGGTAAATTTACCGATTCTGTAAAATACCGAATCTGTATTTTTACAGATTCGGTAAATTTGAGATGTAGGTGGGACTCTTCTGAGTCCCACAAGCCTTACAAAACCGGTATTTTACCATCAAATCCAATTTGATGGTAAAATACCTACATCTCCCCCCTTCATATTTACCACTTCTTAAATACCGAATCGGTAAAATTCGGTATTTAAGAAGTGGTAAATAAGAATTACCTACATCCGGCCCCTAGTCATTTCAAGGACCTATGTAACAATAAATATCTACTTGTCCTAATTTGAATACCATGCACTTGTCTTCTGGGCAGTTAGGCCTACATAAGGGGTGACTTATTAATATTTATAAGGAAGGCTTACACCTCTTGAAAGGATTTATTTTGACAGGTTGAATGGCAGTTTAAAAGCTGCTTCAGTCAGGGTACAATGGTAGGCTTGAAGTCATGTTTTACAATGTGACTTTAGAGTCACATAGAGTTTGGCGCTTTGGGTTCGACCAAGGTTCACGAGGGGTTGCGATTCTCATATAGCGGGGGCTCCCCTTCACTCGTGGCCAAGTCGTGACAGACTCCCAGGGCAGGTTTGTGACGGTGTCCAGGAAGCTAGAAGAGAACATCCTTAACCTGGTGTCTATATATATTCGACCAACACGCTCACCTCCACCTTGCAGCACCTCATAGGCACAATCTCTTCTCTACCCTTGGGGCAGACAGTGATTGAGGGCGACTTTAATGCCATTATGCAACCAGCACTCGAAGCAACGGGTATACTCTCCCAGCTAGGCTAGCCCACGCTAAGAAACTGATAGACTGGGTAGCCACATTTGGCTTGTGCGATGTCTGGAGGATCTGGAATCCCCGCGACACCCAATACACTCATACCTCCGCGGTCCACAATATGCATTCCTGCATTGACCTGATCCTCCTCCCTGCCTCTGAGTGCCATAGGGTATCCACTGTAACCATCCTTCCCCGGGGAATTTCAGACCACTCTGCCTTATCCATCCACGTGAGGCCTCAGACACAACCCGGGCAGTGTGGAGACTAAACGTGTGATTCCTGCAAGACGACAAAGTTAAGAAGGCAATAGTGGTAGAATTGCATCTGGGATGCAGGTAAAGCCACTATCCGCAACATGGCCAGGGGGCGGGTCCATGCAAAACGCAAGGCACAAAGCGACCGCCTGACCCTCCTTGAGGCAGAAGCCATGCGGTTGGAGGCAACCCAGACTGGGACCCAGGACGCTCTCCGAGACAGGCAGCTCACGCTCATTCGGGAGGAGATCAAGCAGATCTCCCTGGAGTCAGCCAAGATGCTGTGGCCCTAGTCCGTTGTTTGTGTATATGGGTGTTGAGACAAAAACGGAAGCCTGCTACAGACTGATTTCCTACTCCTTCACTAACAGGATAGTCCCTGAAACCCAAGACCCCTCGGGCAACATCCAACGCACCTCACCTGCAATCGCACAGGCATTCGCTGACTACCATGTCCAGCTGTACTCCACCCTCTCACCAGAGACTGTCCTCCCAGAAGTGCTTGGCCAAGCGGGTGTCCGGCTCCATTGCCTCGAAAGGGAAAAAAGGGAGGCCTTGGACCTCCCCATTACCCTGCAGGAGATTCATGGCGCAAACTCCCTGCTGAAAGCCAGGAAAACACCGGGCCCAATGGTTTCCCCCAAGAATACTATGCAACGTACCAAGACCTTTTGGTTCCCTATCTCGTGCGCCTCTACCAGCATGTTGACTGATGTGGCGACTATTGTTGTCTTTCCCAAGACCCAACCGCTCTCCCTCACCTAATTTCTCTTAGAAACATGGAGATAAAAATATACACCACAATTCTGGCTCAAAGACTCCGTCCCTTTCTTCATAAGATGGTCCACTCGGACCAATGCGGATTTATGCCAGCGTGGAGCACCAGACACTGTTTATGATGCCTCCATCTTGACCTGGCCAGACGCCAACTCCTCACACTCTACCTGGCACTCCTCCTTGTCGACTTTGAAAAATCCTTTGACGCGGTGGACTGGCAATATCTGGAGGATGTCCTGCAGCTGATGGGTCTTGGGCAGCTGTTCCGGTGTTTTGTACAAGTCCTCTATTCCAACCCCAGAGCCAGGGTGCTGACCAACGGAACCCTCTCCAGGGAGTTCCCAATACAAAGAGGCACACAACAGGGTTGTCCCCTTTCACCCCTTTTATTCACGCTGGCAATGGAGCCCTTAGCCTGCCTCATTCGCTCTGATCTCTGGATCCAGGGCTGGTCTTGGGGATCCCACCACATCGACAAAATCTTCCTATACGTGGACGATGTCCTGCTCTACCTGGAGGACCCGGCCACCTCCGGCCACCTCTGGCTCCAGATGCCTTGAGGTCCTACGGCCTTTGAATGCTTTTCGGGCCTCCGACTAAACCCGGCAAAATCAATGCTGGTGCCCATCCACCTCTCTAGGGAGTGCTTTAATTGACAATCCACCATCCCCATTAGGAGACAGTCATAGAAATACTGAAATGGGCAATGAACATCACCCCGCTGGTCAGTAAAGCCAAAGCCGATCTCAAGCGTTGGCAAACCTTGCCACTTAACCCACTCGGGAGGATAGCATTGTTCAAAATGAATATCCTCCCACACTTCTTGTACATCATTCAGAACACCACCTTTAACTTCCCACGCAGTTGGTTTAAGGAATTAGATGGGGTGATCACGAGGTTTCTATGGGGTGGGGGCGAGGCCCCAGATTGCTCTCGCCTGTTGCAGGATTCCACCCTTTGATGACGGTATTGGTATGACCGATCTTCACCTATACTATCTGGCCACCCGGCTCCTTGTGATCCACCATTGGTTTACTGGGGGATGTTCCGATCCGGCCTACATGACAGAGCTTAGGGATATGGATCTCCCCCAAGTGCAGGCGTACCTATAAGGATGCCCCATACCTGAAGCGATCCCACCGACCACCAGGGTTGTCTTGGGGCACACGAGATGGGACACCTGTCTGAGCTAGCACACGCCTCTCTAGCGGGGCACGTGGCTGGGTGAGGTGGCGGCACTCTCGGGGTTAAGCAATGGGACCTCATAGAGATCTCTCTGCTGGTTGACGTCTGGGTGGGCGGCCACATTAGGACATTCCAAGACTTACAGGGGAGGTACATTCTTCACGCTTCTCAGTTCTATAAATATCTACAACTTCGTCATGCCCTCAACATACATATTCTGACAGGCACAACCCTTCCCAAATTCAGCCCACTGGAAGCCCAAGTCATGATTGGGAGCCTGGGGTCTCCTGAATATATCGTACCCTTGTTAATAACGGATCGGCAACTCTTGATCCCCTTTGGAGCAGTTGGGAGGGGTGGGTGGGTTTCCTCTGGAGAACGATGACTGGCGCGGCACCCTCATGGCCCCTAAAACCGTCACTACCTCAGTTAAACTCCGCCTTATTCAACTAGACTACCAACACGCGACCTACATCAGGCCAGCATGCTTACATAGAGCAGGGCTGCGCCCCTCCCCAAACTGCAGACACTGCGGCCATGCACCTGCAGACTTTGACCACATAATTTGGACTTTACCTAGCCTTGCCCCTTATCGTTTGGGAATCGAGACAGAGCTCACACAGGTCATGGGCCGGGAAGTTCCCCATTAACCCATTTGTCTTGTCTTGTCTTGGGGGTAATGAAGGGACTGGACGGCTCACGAGCAGACAAAACATTCCTTGGGACTTCAGTCGCGGTGGCCGATCGGAACATTGCGGCCTCCTGGGTGCAAGCCACACCCCCACCATGGCTAAATGGTGCTGTGGAGTGGACTGATGTGCCACACAGGAACAGCCCCTGTCCGAAGCCCGAGGGTGCCCTGCCAAGTATAACAGAGTGTGGGGTAAATGGCTGAACCTACTGGACTAAGTGTGCGGATCCTCCCTCTTAAGTTTGGGTGCAGTGGTAACATGTCAAGTTCAATTATTTTGTATGCTCCACAAAAAGTGTTTGCGGTAAATGCTTGTACTATCAATTCAGTGGCCGGTGCTCCTCTTGTGTTTGATCTTAAAGCCAATAAAGTTGATGATAAAAAAAAAAATTCTCTCAACTGGGCCGGGCCGCTCAGGCTCCTCGAAACTTGGGGAGGCGCGGAGCTGGCTCAGGTGCTGGCTCAGCCACTGAGCCAGGCTTCAAGTGATCACTCTGCTTCACAGCGCTAAGCACTAACTGCGGTCAACTGGTCCCAGAAGACTGGGACCTAGGTACAATTTGAGGCTGACTGTTACGGAGGGCGGATAGAAACCTTGTTCAACCTGGTCAGACTTCTTACATCTGGACTTTGGACTGTATTTATTATTTGGAGAACGGACAGTCATTCCGCCAGGGAGATGGAGTAAATTACAGAGGGACTGCCCAGCAAATTTATAAATGACTGCCAAGCAGGCGGTATTTTGTATAAATTACATTTTCGTGCCCTTGAAAGGTGCCTCGCCATCTAGAAGCTTTTTGCAGCCATGATTATTTCTACGTTCACACTTAATCACTTCTCTGGAACTTGGATTCCTCTAGCTGGCCAAAGGCTGCAAGCTGTAGCCGAGGAGGTCCTGGTAAATCCATTTTGTCACTGCAAAAAAGAACAGAGATGGGGATACCTGAATCTTCACTATAATGGCAGCGCACCTTCATTGGATCAGCTTGGCAGGTTGGTTCCGGTCCTCCAGAGGTCTTTAGAGCCAAAAAGTTCACAAGTCACAGGTTTCTCAATATGTTAGGAGTAGTACACTTTGACACAGCCTAGTGTTCCAGGGCCTCAGTAACAGCACTTTGGAGTCAAGACTCACTCTAGCAGAAGCACACAACAGGGTCCAGGGCAGGTCCAATTGGAACCGGTCATCTTGGCAGTTGCAGGAACGGCCTCTTGTAGTTTGTTGTGCCCTTGTACCCTGAACAGGAGGTCATCCTTATGGCCATTGGATTCCACTTCTTTGTTCTAGGTACTGTAGTTCTATTCCTCTTCTGATCTTCCCTGGTCTCAAACAGCAGGTTCAGTCCTCTTTCCCTCTTCCTCAAGTCCAGTACTATGCTGAGGAGGATACTGTAGATGTCATTATTAATGCCTGACACAGCCTGTGGGTGTGTATGGCTCCTGGCCCCGAACCAATCAGGTAGGAGCTCCTAGGGGTAACTCTACCCACTTTTACAGAATTTCCTCTGTGCCCCACAGCAAACAATCCTATAGTGCCCCTCTCTGCCTAAATATAAACTAATTAAACTCTTCTCCCCTTTCACAGAACCTGTGTGCCCACCCCAGAGGTGTTGCCAGGAAAATTAGCGATCGCTCCTCTGTGGTAATTTCCAACTAGCTCTGGGAGCAGCTCCCTATCCACTGTTGATGGGGCCTGGCTGATTGGGGGGACAAATAAGGAGCCTATATATGTGTCATCTGACATTTGCCTATGACAGAGGAGTTCCCTTTCAAAATTAATTGAGTTCCTGGGCACTACCCAAATGGTCATCCTGTAAGAGGAATAGAAACACCGCCCCATACCCAAGCGTTTCTCTTTGCTCCAGGAGCAGTTTTTAACACCTCATTCAGGGTTAAGTACCCAGATGGCAACAGCTAGATCTTAGTGCTAATTAGCTTCCTAAGACTTCAGGCAGGGCAAAGGTATCTTTCTAAAAGTGCCTTTCCCTTAATATGTATTAAAAATCTGACTTCACTAGTGATTTTAATAAATCTAACAGAGTCAAAGAATGACATTTTGTAGCTGTTTACTATTTGGAGATGGCTTTATCAAATGTAATATTACATCTTAGGGTTTCCTATGGAACAACCAACCTTACCACCGTGAGAATAGCTTTTGGGACCTAGTCATTTCAAGGACCTATGTAACAATAAATATCTACTTGTCCTAATTTGAATACCATGCACTTGTCTTCTGGGCAGTTAGGCCTACATAAGGGGTGACGTATTAATATTTATAAGGAAGGCTTACACCTCTTGAAAGGATTTATTTTGACAGGTTGAATTGCAGTTTAAGAGCTGCTTCAGTCAGGGTACAATGGTAGGCTAGAAGTCATGTTTTACAATGTGACTTTAGAGTCACATAGAGTTTGGCGCTTTGGGTTCGACCAAGGTTCACGAGGGGTTGCGATTCTCATATAGCGGGGGCTCCCCTTCACTCGTGGCCAAGTCGTGACAGATTCCCAGGGCAGGTTTGTGACGGTGTCCAGGAAGCTGGAAGAGAACATCCTTAACCTGGTGTCTATATATATTCCACCAACACGCTCACCTCCACCTTGCAGCACCTCATAGGCACAATCTCTTCTCTACCATTGGGGCAGACAGTGATTGAGGGCGACTTTAATGCCATTATGCAGCCAGCACTCGAAGCAACGGGTATACTCTCCCAGCTAGGCTAGCCCACGCTAAGAAACTGATAGACTGGGTAGCCACATTTGGCTTGTGCGATGTCTGGAGGATCTGGAATCCCCGCGACACCCAATACACTCATACCTCCGCGGTCCACAATATGCATTCCTGCATTGACCTGATCCTCCTCCCTGCCTCTGAGTGCCATAGGGTATCCACTGTAACCATCATTCCCCGGGGAATTTCAGACCACTCTGCCTTATCCATCCACGTGAGGCCTCAGACACAACCCGGGCAGTGTGGAGACTAAACGTGTGATTCCTGCAAGACGACAAAGTTAAGAAGGCAATAGCCGTAGAATTGCATCTGGGAGGCAGGTAAAGCCACTATCCGCAACATGGCCAGGGGGCGGGTCCATGCAAAACGCAAGGCACAAAGCGACCGCCTGACCCTCCTTGAGGCAGAAGCCATGCGGTTGGAGGCAACCCAGACTGGGACCCAGGACGCGCGCCGAGACAGGCAGCTCACGCTCATTCGGGATGAGATCAAGCAGATCTCCTTGGAGTCGTCCAAGATGCTGTGGCACACGTCCGTTGTTTGTGTATATGGGTGGGGAGACAAAAACTGAAGCCTGCTACAGACTGATTTCCTACTCCTTCACTAACAGGATAGTCCCTGAAATCCAAGACCCCTCGGACAACATCCAACGCACCTCACCTGCAATCGCACAGGCATTCGCTGACTACCATGTCCAGCTGTACTCCACCCTCTCACCAGAGACTGTCCTCCCAGAAGTGCTTGGCCAAGCGGGTGTCCGGCTCCCTTGCCTCGAAAGGGAAAAAAGGGAGGCCTTGGACCTCCCCATTACCCTGCAGGAGATTCATGGCGCGATCTCCCGGCTGAAAGCCAGGAAAACACCCGCCCCAACGGTTTCCCCCAAGAATACTATGCAACGTACCAAGACCTTTTGGTTCCCTATCTCGTGCGCCTCTACCAGCATGTTGACTGATGTGGCGACTATTGTTGTCATTCCCAAGACCCCACCGCTCTCCCTCACCTAATTTCTCTTAGCAACATGGAGATAAAAATATACACCACAATTCTGGCTCAAAGACTCCGTCCCTTTCTTCATAAGGTGGTCCACTCGGACCAATGCGGATTTATGCCAGCGTGGAGCACCAGACACTGTTTATGATGCCTCCATCTGGCCCTGGCCAGACGCCAACTCCTCACACTCTACCTTGCACTCCTCCTTGTCGACTTTGAAAAAGCCTTCGACGCGGTGGACTGGCAATATCTGGAGGATTTCCTGCAGCTGATGGGTCTTGGGCAGCTGTTCCGGCGTTTTGTACAAGTCCTCTATTCCAACCCCAGAGCCAGGGTGCTGACCAACGGAACCCTCTCCAGGGAGTTCCCAATACAAAGAGGCACACAACAGGGTTGTCCCCTTTCACCCCTTTTATTCACGCTGGCAATGGAGCCCTTAGCCTGCCTCATTCGCTCTGATCTCTGGATCCAGGGCTGGTCTTGGGGATCCCACCACATCGACAAAATCTTCCTATACGTGGACGATGTCCTGCTCTACCTGGAGGACCCGGCCACCTCCGGCCAACTCTGGCTCCAGATGCCTTGAGGTCCTACGGCCTTTGAATGCTTTTCGGGCCTCCGACTAAACCCGGCAAAATCCATGCTTGTGCCCATCCACCTCTCTAGGGAGTGCTTTAATTGACAATCCACCATCCCCATTAGGAGACAGTCATAGAAATACTGAAATGGGCATGGAACATCACCCCGCTGGTCAGTAAAGCCAAAGCCGATCTCAAGCGTTGGCAAACCTTGCCACTTAACCCACTCGGGAGGATAGCGTTGTTCAAAATGAATATCCTCCCACACTTCTTGTACATCATTCAGAACACCACCTTTAACTTCCCACGCAGTTGGTTTAAGGAATTAGATGGGGTGATCACGAGGTTTCTATGGGGTGGGGGCGAGGCCCCAGATTGCTCTCGCCTGTTGCAGGATTCCACCCTTTGATGACGGTATTGGTATGACCGATCGTCACCTATACTATCTGGCCACCCGGCTCCTTGTGATCCACGATTGGTTTACTGGGGGATGTTCCGATCCGGCCTACATGACAGAGCTTAGGGATATGGATCTCCCCCAAGTGCAGGCGTACCTATAAGGATGCCCCATACCTAAAGCGATCCCACCGACCTCCAGGGTTGTCTTGGGGCACACGAGATGGGACACCTGTCTGAGCTAGCACACGCCTCTCTAGCGGGGCACGTGGCTGGGTGAGGTGGCGGCACTCTCGGGGTTCAAGCAATGGGACCTCATAGAGATCTCTCTGCTGGTTGACGTCTGGGTTGGCGGCCACATTAGGACATTCCAAGACTTACAGGGGAGGTACATTCTTCACGCTTCTCAGTTCTATAAATATCTACAACTTCGTCATGCCCTCAACATACATATTTTGACAGGCACATCCCTTCCCAAATTCAGCCCACTGGAAGCCCACGTCATGATGGGGAGCCTGGGGTCTCCTGAATATATCGTACCCTTGTTAATAATGGATCAGCAACTCTTGATCCACTTTGGAGCAGTTGGGAGGGGTGGGTGGGTTTCCTCTGGAGAACGATGACTGGCGCGGCACCCTCATGGCCCCTAAAACCGTCACTACCTCAGTTAAACTCCGCCTTATTCAACTAGACTACCAACACGCGACCTACATCACCCCAGCATGCTTACATAGAGCAGGGCTGCGCCCCTCCCCAAACTGCAGACACTGCGGCCATGCACCTGCAGACTTTGACCACATAATTTGGACTTTACCTAGCCTTGCCCCTTATTGTTTGGGAATCGAGACAGAGCTCACACAGGTCATGGGCTGGGAAGTTCCCCATTAACCCATTCATCTTGTCTTGTCTTGGGGTTAATGAAGGGACTGGACAGCTCACGAGCAGACAAAACATTCCTTGGGACTTCAGTCGCGGTGGCCGATCGGAACATTGCGGCCTCCTGGGTGCAAGCCACACCCCGCACCACGGCTAAATGGTGCTGTGTAGTGGACTGATGTGCCACACAGGAACAGCCCCTGTTTGAAGCCCGAGGGTGCCCTGCCAAGTATAACAGAGTGTGGGGTAAATGGCTGAACCTACTGGACTAAGTGTGCAGATCCTCCCTCTTAAGTTTGGGTGCAGTGGTAACATGTCAAGTTCAATTATTTTGTATGCTCCACAAAAAGTGTTTGCGGTAAATGCTTGTACTATCAATCCAGTGGCCTGTGCTCCTTTTTTTGTTTGATCTTAAAGCCAATAAAGTTGATGATAAAAAAAAAAATTCTCTCAACTGGGCCGGGCCGCTCAGGCTCCTCGAAACTTGGGGAGGCGCGGAGCTGGCTCAGGTGCTGGCTCAGCCACTGAGCCAGGCTTCAAGTGATCACTCTGCTTCACAGCGCTAAGCACTAACTGCGGTCAACTGGTCCCAGAAGACTGGGACCTAGGTACAATTTGAAGCTGACTGTTACGGAGGGCGGATAGAAACCTTGTTCAACCTGGTCAGAATTCTTACATCTGGACTTTGGACTGTATTTATTATTTGGAGAACGGACAGTCATTCGGCCAGGGAGATGGAGTAAATTACAGAGGGACTGCCCAGCAAATTTATAAATGACTGCCAAGCAGGCGGTATTTTGTATAAATTACATTTTCATGCCCTTGAAAGGTGCCTCGCCATGTAGAAGCTTTTTGCAGCCATGATTATTTCTACGTTCACACGTAATCACATCTCTGGAACTTTGATTCCTCTAGCTAGCCAAAGGCTGCAAGCTGTAGCCGAGGAGGTCCTGGTAAATCCATTTTGTCACTGCAAAAAAGAACAGAGATGGGGATACTTGAATCTTCACTATAATGGCAGCGCACCTTCATTGGATCAGCTTGGCAGGTTGGTTCCGGTCCTCCAGAGGTCTTTAGAGCCAAAAAGTTCACAAGTCACAGGTTTCTCAATATGTTAGGAGTAGTACACTTTGACACAGCCTAGTGTTCTAGGGCCTCAGTAACAGCACTTTGGTGTCAAGACTCACTCTAGCAGAAGCACACAACAGGGTCCAGGGCAGGTCCAATTGGAACCGGTCATCTTGGCAGTTGCAGGAACGGCCTCTTGTAGTTTGTTGTGCCCTTGTACCCTGAACAGGAAGTCATCCTTATGGCCATTGGATTCCACTTCTTTGTTCTAGGTACTGTAGTTCTATTCCTCTTCTGATCTTCCCTGGTCTCAAACAGCAGGTTCAGTCCTCTTTCCCTCTTCCTCAAGTCCAGTACTATGCTGAGGAGGATACTGTAGATGTCATTATTTATGCCTGACACTAGCCTGTGGGTGTGTATGGCTCCTGGCCCCGAACCAATCAGGTAGGAGCTCCTAGGGGTAACTCTACCCACTTTTACAGAATTTCCTCTGTGCCCCACAGCAAACAATCCTATAGTGCCCCTCTCTGCCTAAATATAAACTAATTAAACTCTTCTCCCCTTTCACAGAACCTGTGTGCCCACCCCAGAGGTGTTGCCAGGAAAATTAGCGATCGCTCCTCTGTGGTAATTTCCAACTAGTTCTGGGAGCAGCTCCCTATCCACTGTTGATGGGGCCTGGCTGATTGGGGGGACAAATAAGGAGCCTACATGTGTGTCATCTGACATTTGCCTATGACAGAGGAGTTCCCTTTCAAGTTAATTGAGTTCCTGGGCACTACCCAAATGGTCATCCTGTAAGAGGAATAGAAACACCGCCCCATACCCAAGCGTTCCTCTTTGCTCCAGGAGCAGTTTTTAACACCTCATTCAGGGTTAAGTACCCAGATGGCAACAGCTAGATCTTAGTGCTAATTAGCTTCCTAATACATCAGGCAGGGCAAAGGTATCTTTCTAAAAGTGCCTTTCCCTTAATATGTATTAAAAATCTGACTTCACTAGTGATTTTAATAAATATAACAGAGTCAAAGAATGAAATGTTGTAGCTGTTTACTATTTGGAGATGGCTTTATCAAATGTAATATTACATCTTAGGTTTTCCTATGGAACAACCAACCTTACCACCGTGAGAATAGCTTTTGGAACCTAGTCATTTCAAGGACCTATGTAACAATAAATATCTACTTGTCCTAATTTGAATACCATGCACTTGCCTTCTGGGCAGTTAGGCCTACATAAGGGGTGACTTATTAATATTTATAAGGAAGGCTTACACCTCTTGAAAGGATTTATTTTGACAGGTTGAATTGCAGTTAAAAAGCTGCTTCAGTCAGGGTACAATGGTAGGCTTGAAGTCATGTTTTACAATGTGACTTTAGTGGATAGTACAATAGGTACAGCACTCCACTACTGATATTTAACTTACAGGCCCTAGGTACACATTTACCATGAACCAGGGCATTATAGGTAGGTTAACTATGCCAACTAGGGGTATACCCATTTCATCAAGTTGACAGGCAGCGCAAAAGCACTTTACCACTGGTTAGCGAGTGTAAAATGCACAGAGTTTTACTACCAGCAAAAACAGAAAAATCCGGGTGTACACACTGCAAAAGATGATCATTTCCTTCAGGTAACAATAATAAAGTAAGGTCAATAATACATAAAAATATAATAACAAGAATAAGAATATTTAGTGCATTGTGTTAAACTTTAGGTATGCAACAACAGATGTTTCTTTAATTTGGTAATCATTTGTTCCAAAAATAAAATGTTTTTAATTTATATGCACACTGTACTCACAGTGCAGTCTCTGGTTTAGACGGTCAAGCGAATGAAGAAGTTTCTGTTCTTCAAGTGACAGCGCACTTATACCCAGTCGTTGGGCTTTACTATTTTGTTTACTTGGTTTCATACTTTCCATGACAGCTAGGATTTCTCCCTCTGCCGCTGGTGTACCCATCATGTTTTCAGCCATTACAAACTGGGCTGCACGCTCTGAAATTAAATTATTTCCACAATCACATATCAATTGAAAACACATTTTTAAAAACTCAGTGTCTCATCTTTTACTTGTATCACCAAGTGGTAATAGAAAAAGTAATAATGTTAAGTGTGACATTCCTCTACCAGATACAGCATAGCTACTGAAGAAAATGTACTTTTATACTGATTATATATTTACAGAAACAATTTCAGGTCTCAGTACAAGTTCCACAACCAAAAATAATCCCTTGTAGGAAGGACTCTGTAAAACCCCAATTTTATATATCCATTCCCTGCTCAGTCAACGGTCATAAAAGTTCTTGATAACATGTCATCTTTTTGAATGCACAGACGGCATGGCTAGCAACATTAAAAGTTAGAAAGGGCTAATGCTGTATAATAACCCAATCAACCCTTGTAGGTTTGGGCAATGAGATAATAGAGTGAAAGATACCTGCAAGGGATTTTGTTTGAATGAAAAACGTCTGATAAATTATATGACTTAAACTGAGGTTTCACTCCAACAGGAGATGGTAGGGAGGTTGTGTGGCAATGCCCTTTTTCTTCTCGCTCTTCTTTTGGTGGAACTAATAAGCATGGGTTACAGGCCTCAGACAACAGTAGAGTTCAAACATTCAGAGTTCCAAATAGTGAAAGGCCTGGATCATCGCCTCTAGCAGATAAAAATGCTAACATTATTATACAATAGAGTGAAAGATACCTGCAAGGGATTTTGTTTGAATGAAAAACTTCTGATAAATTATATGACTTAAACTGAGGTTTCACTCCAACAGGAGATGACTTCGTAGTGTCAATAGACAACAAAACAAAAAATGTAAACAAAAAGGAAGAACAACACGGGAAGCCTTGGGTATTTAGAATATGTCCGTCTTATTTAAATATTCAATGTATTATAGAGGGTACAATATATAAATGGATATTTACAGCAACATAATTATGCAATCACAATTCACAATTGATGCAACCTAGAAGAACCTAAAGATAATAAATAAAAACATATTAATTATACATGCCCATCTGACGTCAAAGAAATTCAAGAAGGTGGTGTTTCCATAGTGTCAAAATGTGAGAACACTGCAAATCAACACGAAACACGCGGGGAAGTTATACAACCCGGATGTGCTAAAATTACAGGCAAATGATATCCGTTAAAAGATCGCACTGAATTTAAGCGTTGTCGGAGCAAAGCAAGTCGCGGGCAGGTGTTTCCAGAACTGTCCACAGTGTCCCGTGTGATCCTTCTCTTTTCTTTCATCAAGTCTACAACTATCCCCTGAAGTGACATGATTGTGATATTGGCAGGCGCGCAACACCCACTGGGCTCACTGGGCTTCAGCCCCCCCATCGTATTCTCCAGCACCGGGCTAACTTGACGCGCACTGAAAGGATAAAAGAAGGCTGCGGATCGGAGCCGAGAATGTGATTTTTAGGATGCTTTCTGAGGCCTAGCAGCCCGAGCCAGCCAGCCTCTGAACAGTTTGTTAACCTCTTGTTTTCCTTTACTGGCCCCGAGGTGATATCATTGCCTGAAGACAGGGATTTCACCTAAGCACTTGATGTGTACAGCATGGGGTGGGGGTGGGAGTGGGAAGATGCACACAGCAGGGGGGAAGGGCTGGCCAGTGCAGGTGACGCTTTTCCTTTGTATAGGAATTCCTGCTGGCGTCAAACCCCAGGGTTTGCTGTCTGTGCACTTGCATGGATGTGTATTCCATACAAGTGCACAGACAGCAAACCCTGGGCTATGACGCCAGCAGGAATTAATTTACAAAGTAAAAGCATCACCTGCACTGGCATCCCTTTCACCCTGCTGTCTGTGCACTTGTATGGAATTCACATCCAAGGCCCTGATCACCAGTTAAATGGTGAACAGGGCCATGGATCTTTCTCTTTTTGCATCCATGGGCACCAACGACACAGAAGCAGAGGAGGCCCTGGCAAGTAGAAAGCAGGAAACATTTGACACACACCTATCTACACTGTGAGATCTTCGGGAGGGGCTGGATGCCAGGACGCAGTGCTGCTGATCAGCCCAACTCAACTGAATAGTATCAGAAGAGCAGGCAGCCGTTTTTTATGTAAGTTTCAGTAACTTTAATGAATTCTTCAGCACAGCATTACCTACTGCCTGCATATCTAGGTTACTCTAAGGGAATGTTGTTTTTGACTTACATACATGGAAACGTCAGAGGAGAGCCCCCTCCGAATATGCACATGTAGTGTAAGTTTGTAGTGTTCATTTTTTGGGGTGCTATGTGGGTAACTTTAGGGTTCAGGGTGGGTGTGGGTTTTAGGGTGCCAGCGAGTAATTTTAGGGTTCAGGGTGGGTTACGGATTGGGGTGCCAGGGGGTAATTTTAGGGTTCTGAGTGGGTATGGATTTTAGGGTGCCAGGGGTAATTTTAGGGTTCAGGGTAGTAATGGGATTTGGTGTGCCAGGGGGTAATTTTAGGGTTCAGGACGGGTATGGGCTTTGGGGGCCAGAAGGGTAATTTAGGGGTTCAGGGTGGGTGTGGGTTTTGGGGTGCCAGGGGTAATTTTAGGCTTCAGGGTCGGTATGGGTTTTGGGGAGCCAGGGGTAATTTTAGGGTTCAGGGTGGGTATGGGTTTTGTGGTGCAAGGGGTACTATTAGGGTGGTTAAGGGTTTTGGGGTGCTATGGGGTTAATTTAGGGTTCAGGGTGGGTATGGGTTTTAGGATGTGAGATGGGAATTTTAGGGTTTCAGGGTGGGTGTGGGTTTTCGGGTGTCAGGGGGGCAATTTTAGGGTTCAGGGTGGGTATGGGTTTTGGGGTGCCGGGAGGTAATTTTAAGGTTTAGGGTGGTAATGGGTTTTGGGGTGCCATGGGGTTCATTTTAGGATTCAGTGCGGGCATGGGGTTTAGGGTGCGAGGGGGAGCATTTTAGGTTTCAGGGTGGGTATGGGTTTTGGGGTGTCAGGGGGGCAATTTTAGGGTTCAGGGTGGGTATGGGTTGCGGGGTGCCGGGGGGTAATTTTAGGGTTTAGGGTGGTAATGGATTTGAGGGGGCAAGGGTGTAATTTTAGGGATCAGTACGGGTATGGGTTTTGGGGTGCCAGAGGTAATTTTAGGGATCAGTACGGGTATGGGTTTTGGGGTGTCAGGGGGGCAATTTTAGGGTTCAGGGTGGGTATGGGTTGCGGGGTGCCGGGGGGTAATTTTAGGGTTTAGGGTGGTAATGGGTTTTGGGTGCAAGGGGGTAATTTTAGGGTTCAGCTTAGGTATGTGTTGTGGTGTGCCAGGGGTAATTTTAGGGTTCAGGGTGGGTATGGGTTTTGGGGTGCCAGGGGGGAATTTAATGTTCAGTATGGGTATGGGTTTTGGGGTGCCAGGGGTAATTTTAAGGTTCAGGGTGGGTATGGGTTTTGGGGACAAGGGTGTAATTTTAGGGATCAGCGCAGGTATGAGTTTTGGGGCTCCAGGGGGGTGATTTTAGGGTACAGGGTGGGCATGGGTTTTGGGGTGCAAGGGGGGTAATTTTGTGGTTCAGGGTGGTAATGGATTTGAGGGGGCAAGGGTGTAATTTTAGGGATCAGTACGGGTATGGGTTTTGGGGTGCCAGAGGTAATTTTAGGGTTCAGGGTGGGTAAGGTTTTGGGGGCAAGGGTGTAATTTTAGGGATCAGCGCGGGTATGGGGGTTGGGGTTCTAGGGGGATGATTTCAGTGTGGTAATGGGTTTTGGGGTGCGAGGCGGTAGTTTTAGGGTTCGGTAGTTATGGGTTTTGGGGTGCCAGGGGTGTAATTTGGAGGTCCGGGTGGTAATGGATTTTTGGGGGCAAGGGGTAATATGCGGGTTTAGCGTGAGTATGGAGTTTGGGGTGCCAGGGGTAATTTTAGCGTTCAGGGTGGGGATGGGTTTTGGGGTACCTGGGGTAATTTTAGGGTTCAGGGCGGGTATGGGTTTTGGTGTGCCAGGGGGTAACTTTGGGGTTCAGGGTGGGTATGGGTTTTGGGGTACCAGGGGTAATTTTAGGGTTCAGGGTGGGTATGCAATGATAAACATTTCACGAGCACATTGTCCTCCTATAGAAGCAATTGTTGCCGAACTGGCGAAAAAGGGTCGTCGCCTTGAAATGGCATTGTGAAAATTGGTTATATTGTGTTCCTAAAGTGCTTTGTAGTAAAATATATTAAATTGGCCTTTTAATTCAGTACATTCCGTTCCTTTTTCATAAGACAATAGGACATAAATGCATCAAATTAACAAAAATGTGTGCTCTAATTGTCCAGTTTCAAATGCAGAATTCATCACGTTTTCTCCGCTTGACCTGAGCATTAATCGATCCCGATTATCTGCCATTTTAGCCCCGCCCCATTGATTAACATTAGCCACGCCCCTTCATTTGCCATGTTAGCCCCCCCGAAATTAAGACCTAGTTGCGCCCCTGGATATTGGGCTTACCTGTTCTTGGTCGGAAGACGCTCCCTCACAGCACCTCCCACTTCTGCCATGATCAATGCAGTCAGACAACGCAGTACATGCCCTACATCCTACGAGCATGACAGACTGGCACGAGCGTGGGCGGCGAAGTGGTGGACGTGGGTGACGCAAACCGCAAACTGCGAGTAGCTAGCCGTGAGGGTGAAAAAAGGGTTTTAAACTGTGCAACCCGCAAGATAGAGGATGCAGGAGACGCGAGAGCCGCGAGCCGCGAGGGCTCAAAAAGTGCCTCTAATCAGTTTAAGGGATCTCTTGAAGGAATCTCTTGAAGCAGAGGATGCGGGAGAAGCCATGAGGGCTCCGATGGAGAATTGATGGCTCCTCATTTCCCTTTTAGCTCTTATACGAAACACTAAGCTGATACAAAGCCCCGGGCACAAAGTGGAGACAAATTGATTGGAGACTACCCAGCTAACGGACCTGTTAGTAAGTTCTAGCTGGGTCTCAACCAGCATTTCTACACCTGGGAACTATTGAGCTAGGACTGGGATAATAAGTCCTACAGAGATATTGTTGCCATGTTAGTGCGGCAGAGAAGCAGTGGTAGTGAAATGGTGGTGGGGAGAGTGTAGGATCACAGAACAGAGGTAAGTGGAATTAAGTTATAGAGTGTATGTAAAGATTTTGTAGGAGGAAGTAAACATTAGGTATAGACCTCAATACGTGTCGTGGAGCTGGGGTCAAGAGTACCCAAACTATAGCAGGAAAATATCAGGAAAATTTGAGGTAAAAGAACATTTCAGTGTTGCTCCACACTTGAAGAAATGAAATCAGAGTCGCAGGGCCGTAATAGGAAGAAAAGAAAAGCAATGGCCTTAGGTTAAGCAAAATCCCAGAAAGCCCCAAAAAACTCTAAAAAATCAGGAATTAAAAGTCCTGGGATGGAGGATTTGACTGATATGCCAAAAGGAATGAGTGAGGAGAATGGAGGCAAGGCAGCACCTACAGGAAGAAAAAAACTAGCAAAGAGAAACATCCATTCACTGAACTCAACCCCACAGACAGCGACAGCGAAGACAGTTGGCGCAAAAGGAGTATCGGCAGTATCAAAGTCGATCAAGGACTTTTTGGGGAAAAACTTCAAAGGGAAGGAGACGTCCGAAAAGGAGTTGAGTGTTGTGGAGATTCCCCGAATCATACAAACTTTAATACCTCCAAATCATTATGGAATCATGTTTATCCTCCTACGCAAGGTTATTTCAGTCATTGTTTGAACAAGACACTGAAGTAGAGGTGGAGGAGGAAGAGGAAGCCTCTTCAAGTAAATCCCTGTGTATGGAAGACTCTAACTATATGAAAGACTGTTCCAAAGAGAAAGAAAGACTAAATTCCTATGTTATTGGAACTGATTTAACATGCCCATCACTGCAAAGCCTGGAGGTTACAGGAATCTCCAGTGCATCTATGTTAGAGGTTATGTTGATGCTTCAGAAAACCTTGCAGGGTATATTAGAGGTCTCTGTCTTAAACAACGAAATCTTAAAAACACAAAGTGTGCAGGTTAAGAATATGATTGGGGAGCAGAGACAAATTAAAGGTTTAATGCCCTCCTTAGTTAGGCCAGTAGGCGACCATCAGGAAACAAAAGTTGGAGGGGAGGAAGAAGATGTAAGGAATATCAAATCACAGAAGGATGAACCAACGGTATATATATCACGATGCCCAATGATCATAAAAAGACGTGGGGAAAGGAAGAATAACAAACAATATATCCAGTGCCAAGTAAGGGGAGAAAATGCCCACATGAAGGCCAACTTTTAAGGCGACAGGTTAATGGGAAAGGAGTAACGCCAGAACAAAGGTCAACTGGTAGAAAGGTGACCCCTGAATCTAAAAAGATATGTTTTGCAGAAAAAGAAGTAACCACCAGTTGTCCAGAACAACAACATAGGGGAATAAAAGGTAAAAGAGCCCTAAAGAGCTCTATATATACCTTGAGGAAATCCTCAGGGGAAGAAAAAGTGAGAGTCGTGGCAAGAGGGTTGGATAAGCCTCTAGGTGCAGGACCTAGTACCTCAATCTTGGTGGGGGCCTTAGGATGAGAAATATGAAAGAAGAACATAGGCGAAGAAGGGAAGATATAAAAGATGGACACCCACCAGGAATACAGTTTGAACGATACTTGGACCTGTGGCTCTTCTTGGAGCCTACATGGCAGGGAAAAGGTGGAAAAAGAGCTAGGAAACTAAACCCCCTAAATCGCTCTCAGCTCCCCTCTTCATTCTCAAAATGTGCAAGCTTACGATATGTTAGCACGGAAGACCTTAAAGAAGTAGGGTTTGTCACAAACAACAAAGGGGGAGAAGTAACTACGGCTCTCCTTCACTCAGCACTAGTAAAAGAAGCACTGGAAAATGCAGAACCTGAGATGTTAAAGGAAGGCATTAGAATAAAAAAAGGGAGGAAATGCCAACTGATAAACAGGGTAAACCTATTCTCAGGAACCATGCTGGGTTGGGAGTACGGCAAATAAGAATGATGAACTCCGGTTGGGGTAAGAAGGAAGAACTCGAAATTACAATAGCCCTTAAGGAACTAGGGCACTTTGATGAAGACGTGTTTGGTCGGGAATAGATACAGAGAGTTAGCATACATGGAATATGAAGAAGATGGGTACCTGAGTGAAATTGACAAAGAGCTTGGGTAGTCACACAGCCTCTCTATATTATCTTGGAATATCTATAGTTATAAAAGAATAGTGCTCCAGGAAAGTTTTAAAAACATTCTTAAGAATAATGACATTGTGTGTCTACAGGAGACTTGGCTGTGCAATGAAACCCCAGTTACAGAAGGGTTTCTCCACCATTTGAAACCAGCTAGGTAAAACTCCTTTGGTAGACAGTCAGGTGGTCAACTGATGTTAGTTTCCACAAAGATTGCCAGGAAAATAGAATCCCTTGAATTTAAATGTAAGTGGGCGCTAGGTAGCAGAGTACTGACACTGACTAATGACCCACGCTCTGAAGGTTTATGTATTGTTAATGTATATATCCAGAAGGGAAAGGGAAATGATTATAAGGTGGACCTGGAAAGTTTAAAAAAGGATATGGAGGTCATATGTGATACCTACCCGAAAGATGTGTTCCTGATGTTGGGCGATTTTAACCACAGATTAAATCCCCTAAAAACAGACTCATGGTGCAGAGAATTGTTAAGAGCCTATAATATAGAGACCGCTAAGTTCCCCAGCAGTGACATTTCAACCCAAGACGTGGCGCTTGGACAACTGTTGTGCTCTATGGGCCTGGTATGTGTAAATGGTAAAATGGAAGCTGATCAGCCGGCTAGGCGCACTTTTACAATAGGTCAGCAAATGTGTCCGATAGATTAGGTGTTTACACATGCATAGAGCTTTGAACTAATCAAGCACATAGTAAGGGTGGAAGGTAGTGATCATTACCCATTGTTGATGAAACTATACTGAAAAAGGGTTTCTCAGAGACAAACAGCCAGTCAAGCCCAGGTAGAATACCCTAAGCGACTCACAACCCGCATTACGGAAGAACATATTAAAAAGCTAAGTGCAGTCCTGTCGACACTCACATTAGAAAAATTACCATCTGAGGTGGATGTATGACGGTACCACGCGTTCTTTTACAACGCGTACCGTTACAAAGCTACTTTTACCACGCAAGTCGTTACCACGACTTGCGTGGAGGGGCGCTGGATAGTAAATTTTTTAATTTACTATTCCAACTCCAGTCCCCGTGGACTCTAGGGAAGGAGTTGGATAGTAAATTAAACAATTTACTATCCTGGAGCGCCCCCCAGCGCAAGTCGTGGTAACGACTTGTGTGGTAAAAGTAGCGTGGTAACGGTACCGCGTTGTAAAAAATGCGTGGTAACCGTTGTATACCTCTGAGGTTGATAACATCTGGTATGATCATATAATAAGGCAATTGGTAGAATGCCTTAGGATAAAAATAAAATGTGGTAAACCTGAGACAACAAGTAAGGAAAAATCTCACATTAATAATAGTCCATGGTTTGATGAGGATTGCCGTAAAGCAAAAGCTATCATTAGGCAGAAGGAAATAAGCCTTAGAGGTAGACACAACGACGAACTGTTATTTAACCTTCAGAAACTAAGGTCAAAATATAAAGCAATCATTAGGAACAAAAAAAGAATTTATAAGGACAGCTGTTGGGCGAACTTACTAGAGGTAATTGAAGAAAAAAATTTGAAAGGCTTCTGGAAACTAGTACAGGAAAGCACCGGTAAAGTTTTAGGGTCCCTGCAGTGCTCGGTGCCAGAGAATAAATGGGTGGACTATCCAGGGGAAATCTTTGGGAAGTGGCCAAGGACAGATAAAATAACACAATTGCATGGCCAGGCGAAAGGAAAGAAGTAAAAGATCATTTTTCCCCAAGCCACATTAGAAATATAATATCTAGGCTAAACTTAACTCGTTCAGCCAGCCCAGATAACTTGCTGGCAGTTATTATAAAAAAGCCATCTTCAGCCAGACACTGGCGCCATTCCAGCACAAAGCTCGAAAAAATTTTTTCAAAGCGCAACAGGGCACTGTCATGTTCTAAAAAAACTTGGTTTATTTAGAATTATTTTCAAAGGGAGAATTTAAAACGGTGGTTTATTTTACTCCTACAAAGGATTTTTGGTTTTTTTAAGGCAAAGATTGCATATTTACAATACGGATATAAAACCAACCATGCAGGTTTTAAAGGGATTTGCACTGGAATGACGATTTGGCCAGCTTGAATTGGCCGTGGATCGGGGCTACCTGGGTCCAACCGAGCCTTCCCCGAATTACAGAATTGTGGGACCTTGGTTAAATCGCTTTATCGCCATAGGGTTTCAACAAATACACCATCTTGACAAACATAACCTAAAATGCACAGGCGCTCCTGTCCATGCTGAAACTCCTAATATACTGACCACGATAAAGTCTCGTTGCCCTTGCTGTGGCTGGCGTCCCAACCGCGCTCAGGTATCAGCCCCCATTAGTAACATCGCCGGCGCAGAGTATTCCTGCATGCTGTTAAACACCAGATCGGCGTGCAGTCATGCGCAAGATATCTTTGAGCTTCTCGATACAGAGAAGCCACTCTGTTTAATGCTGACTGAGACGTGGTGGGGAGATGCTTCTAACCCTGACGTGGCGATGGCAATCCCGCCTGATTATAACATCTTTAGGAAGGATAGAGCCAAGGGAAGGGGCGGAGGGGTCGCACTTGTGGTGAGGAAGGGCACGAAGTGTACCATCTTGTCGGCGGAGAACATCCGCGGCTCTGAATCGCTCGCTTTCTCGATCACTCTCACGCCGCACCAATCAGTGAAGGGATTATTAGTGTATCGGCCTCCCGGCCCGCCTGGAACGTTCTTTGAAGATCTCGACTCGGTTTTGCTGGGACTGGCCCTGAGAGCAGAACACTGCATAGTAGCGGGGGACTTCAACTTTCGGATGGACGATCCGTCTGACCCGGCTGCTATCAAGCTTTCTGAGGCTATGACCCCACTGGGCCTTGTCCCCTATCTGCAGGGGCCGACTCATGTTAAGGGGCACACTCTTGACCAGGTCTTTTCTACATCCGCTCTGGTGGTGAAAGAGATCCTCCCGGTTCTGTGGTCTGATCACCGGCTTGCCAAATTCGCGATCCGCGGCATTGCCAGGTCGTCCTTCTCAGCACCACAGCAACGGGGACGAGCGTTTAGAGCGTTCAATAGAGTGACCCCGGAGATGTTGGCTCTGGCTGCTGTGGATCATCCTTTTCTTCTCTCCGGTGAGCTGGAGAGTGATTTGGAGTCCCTGCAAGCATGGCTTTCAGATAGGCTTAACGACCTTGCCCCGGTGTTGCCCCCCCGCTTAACATCGAAGCGGGTTTCGGCCCCCTGGTTCACCACTGCACTGTGGGCTAAGCGGCAGCAGTGTAAGGTAGCCGAAAGGGCCTGGCGGGCACACTATGACAGCGTGGACAGGTTGACCTACAAGGCGGTGGTTAAGGCTTACCATCGGGACATTCGCCTTGGGAAAAAAGCCTATCTTGCAGGGAGGATTGAAGCGGCCTCCAACTCCTGTAAGGAGATTTTTACCATAGTGAGAGAATTTATCTCTCCTCGTACCATTACATCGGAAGAGGGGCCCTCAGAATCCTGGGCGGCGGACCTTGCTTGTTTCTTCACAGGCAAGATAAAACTCATACAGGACTCTTTTCCATCCGGAGCTTCTGCTGAGGTTGACATGTTCCCTCCGGCCTCGCATGGTGCCACGTTGGCTGTGTTTCCATCTTTGTCAGCCCCTGCTTCCTTAGTGCTTATGGGCAATTTGAAATCGGGGTCGCCCTTGGACCCTTGCCCCGCTAAGCTCTTGGGTAAGATCGCAGAAGTGATCAATCCACTGGCGAACCCTCTTCTGAATCTCTCGTTGAGTCAGGGAGTGGTTCCGCCAGCTTGGAAGCAGGCAATGGTCATCCCGCTGCTTAAAAAACCGGGCCTCGACCCGAAGGTCCCAGCCAACTACAGGCCGATTTCCTTGCTGCCGGCTCTCGTAAAAATTTTGGAGAAGCACGTTCAGTCGGTGCTCTCCAACTTTCTGGAGACCCACGAGATCCTGCATGACACCCAGTCCGGCTTCCGTTCAAATCTTAGCACCGAGACCGCGCTCCTTGAGGTTTCTGAAACCATCAAAGGGGTGTTGGATACCGGGGGCAAAGTCATGTTGGTGTTGTTGGACTTGTCGGCGGCTTTTGACACCGTCCCCCATGCTGGCCTTCTCGCAAGACTCTATGAGATTGGCCTTCGTGGGACGGTGCTCAGCTGGTTTTCCTCCTTTCTAGCTGGCCGCCGGCAAACGATCTGGACATCCCCTGACACCGCCGTGATGCCGCCTTTGGGAGTTGGGGTCCCTCAGGGCTCTATATTGAGCCCGACCCTCTTTAACATCTTCATGACCCCCTTGGCGGCGGTGGCGGAGTCGTTTGGTGCCCGGATCGTATCTTACGCCGACGACACCCAGCTCCTCTTTTCTTGTAAGAGAGGGGCAGACTTTGACGGGGAGAGTATCCGGGATTGCCTTGAGGCTGTTTTTAAATGGTTCCAACTGAACAGCCTCAAGTGCAATTCCGATAAGTCCGAGGTACTCTTCTTTGGATGCGACACGGAGCCCGGCTGGCAGGCCTGGTGGCCCACCGATATGTTCCCGCCGTCTTGTTCCGCCTCTATGGTTAAAAACTTGGGGTTCAAGATGGACAAGGGGCTGTCGATGAAAGCCCAGATCCTTGGGGTGACTGGTACCTGTTTCGGTCTATTAAAGATGTTGCGGAGGTTCTTGCCTCTGTTGTCGGAGGAACATAGGAAGCTGACCGTGCAGGCTCTGATAGGCTCCAGGTTAGATTATGCCAACATTCTTTACCTGGGCCTACCAGAGTACCTGTTGCAACGGCTCCAGGTTGCGCAGATTGCGGCGGCCAGGGCCATTTTTGGTCTTAATAGACGTGCCAGCGCTTCGGGTCTATTGCGGACGCTGCACTGGTTACCCATCCGCAAACGGATCGCCTTTAAGGCTATGACTCTGGCCTATAAGGCTCTCCACGCGGTGGGAGCAAAGTACCTCCAAAAGAGACTTGCCTTTTACCATCCGGCGCGGTCTCTGAGGTCAGAATCTTTATTCTTGGCGGTCATCCCTCGTGTGAAGAGAGCGCGCCTGGGAGGCCGTTCCTTCGGCTTGTTGGCTCCGCAGATGTGGAATTCGCTTCCGCTCCCACTCCGGGGGGCCACTAGTCTTCTTGATTTTAGGAGAGGTCTTAAAACCTGGTTGTTCACCCAGTAGGCCTCTCAGTAGCCCCTTTTTACTGCGTCTGTTCTTTTATTTTCCCCTTTTACTGTGTTATGTTATGGTGAAGCAGCTCTCCTTACCTAAAGCGCCGGGACACTCTTTTTGAGTAACCGTTGCGCTATACAAAAGCATAAATAACATAGCATAACATAACATTATGCCAGCCGTTAGGCATTGTGTGATCCTGGGCACATAACGTTATATACCTTGAAGCCCAGTTACCTCATAATGGTTGCACGTACAAATAGACAGACCAGTGCACTAGGGGCTAATCAAATTCGGAAAACTGAAATGTGTAGGAAAGAACAGCTTGTCTGTGTTGTGGGAGTGTGCTCGTGCTAACACTTCTCTTAAGCATCACACTAGTTTAAATGATCAACCAGAGGAGGGAGGCTTCTCACAGAATTCTAACGCTTTTAACTCGTGTTATTCATTTTCATCTTATGCACATTAGCACGCCTACAGCACCCTTACAATACAGCATTCATCTACGTATACTGCCATACCATAGTCGCTAAATACCTTGAAGCGACTTTTTTTTTTTAATAAGAAAGCTGCTTTTTTATTATTTAAGAAAATCTCACGATTTTTTTTTCTCTTGTAAGGAGGGCATGCTTGGGGAGAGAGAGAAGGGAATGCGTTATTACCCTGGAGGACTGAGACATATGGGAATGCAGCTGCCTCATAACTTTCGCTTCCTCATCAGGAACGTTCTCGCTGACAGACATCTTGGAAGCTAGCTCCGCGTCTCCGATCTGCAGTGTTTTGTGCCTGAGACACCGGGGGAGATGTGGCCGGCTCTTTTCTGCATGACAGTCGCATGCGCTTAATGCCGCTGTGGGATCTTGACTTCGCCGCATCATTGAGGAAAGACACCTTGGGCTTCAAACAAGTTCTGTAAAATAATATCAAAACGGGGAAAGCTGACACACAAGGCGAGTCCTGGTAACGACTCTAGCCCACCCGAATATATGTGTTTGTAAAACATTTCATGAGCCACAGCAGAAGGGTAGCAATAACAAGCTGTCTCCGTGGAGCCGGCGAAGTAGGGGGGAGGGGTGTGGCTGAAAGGAGCGATGCGCACGCTGTGTAACTCCAGCCTCCGGGGACAGGAAATGTGCACGCGAACGGAGTGCTCGTGCCACCTCCTGTCTCCCTTCGCGCACCAAAGCGGCAGCAATAGAGCTAATTAGCAAAGCAGCTGTGCTGCATTCGCACGCGAGCCCTAACGAAGCCGGAGTGGTGGTCAGAGTTCTTTGCGAATATGTTCTAGGGGTTCCTTAATACAGGGGTCGTGCCAGAAAGTTGGAAAGGAGCAATTGTAATATCTATACACAAAAAAGGCGACGTAAATGCCCCAAAAAATTATAGATTAATAAACCTCCTGGATGTAGGTCAAAAAGTATTTGCTAAAGTAATTCTGGGATTACCTGAGGACTGGACAGATGAAAACAGATAGTACCCCCAGAACAGGGAGGGTTTAAAGAGCGACACTCAATGGTTGACCAGTTTTGCTCTCTGGTCTATTGCATGGAAGCCGATCGAGCAGAGGGGCAGTTTGTTCTGCTGCTTTGTGGACTTCCGCGCAGCATTCGATCTTGTGAACAGGGAGCAGCTGTGGGTGACCTTGTTAGAGTATAATATCCAAGGCGAGCTATTGGCCTTGATCCAAGCCCTGCATAAAGGGGCCAGATAATCTTGGATGAAGATGGAAGTTTGTCTCGGAAGATCCAAATTGGTAATGGGCTGAGACAGGGGTGCGGACTTGCCCCCCTGCTTTTCTCCCTGTTTATAGTGTACCTGCCCCTAAAATTAAGTAACGTTAGAGGGGCATGCCCGAAACTAGGTGGAAATCATATATCATGCTTACTATACGCTTATGATCAGGTAATTATGGACCAGACGGAGATTGGTCTACAAAGAAAATTAAACATGTTTAAAGAATCTTGCCAAATCAAAATATTAGTTGTTAACAAGGAGAAGACCAAGACCCTATGTTTTGGAAGAAGAAAAACAAGGTTCTCCTGGTATCTTGGCACGGAGATGCTGAAAAAAGTAACAGAATAGAGATATCTGGGGATGTGGTTTGAGAGTAGCCTGCAATGGCATATCCATCTTGATGCAATAAAAATGAGGGCATCGGCTTCAGTGAAGGGATTAAAAAGATTCAATAGTGTGTACGGGGAAATGTCTGATAGACCGGTTTTAAAGGCCGATCTACAATGGTCCCTCCACAATTCTTGTATGGTGCAGAGGTACTCTATCTGAGTGGTAAAAATGGATGGAACAAAGAGGAGGGAAACATTCTTAAAAGTCTATTCTCGCTGCCTAGACCATCTATGATACAGGCAGCAAAACTAGAATTGAGAATCACCTCATGGGGTATAACAGCCTGCATGGCTTTATTGCATTTCTGGCAGCGCTTGGGATCAGGCAAGTACCAAAAAATCTCACAATGGTGTATGAACGAAATTGCCAACAGTGAGCTGACCAGGGCAAAAGACACTAGATCCACAATCAATGAAGCGTGTGGTATGTTAAAGCTAAAGTTATACCCTCAGTCCCTCTACTTAAAGATAGATAAGAAGGAACTGGGAAAGGAAATTTCTCGAACCCAGGACCAAGAATACCTCTCGCGGAACGCCGCAAAATCATCGAGAGGGCATACTGCGAGGGGGGCTTGCAGCTCACCTGACTCACCGGATCACCAGGGCTTCGTGGCATTGCTGGGTCCCGGACGCTGTGGTCTCCCCCGCCGCCGAGCTGCTGGCAACGCTCGGCCGCGGAGCGGGGTCGAGACTACAGCTCCCAGCCTGCCCTGGGGGAAGACCGCCCACTTCCTGGTTGGCGCGAACGGAGGCGCACAAAAGCAGATAGCTCCTACAGAGGAGCGGGAACGCCGCAAAATCATCGAGAGGGCATACTGCGAGGGGGGCTTGCAGCTCACCTGACTCACCGGATCCCGAGGGCTTCGTGGCATTGCTGGGTCCCGGACGCTGTGGTCTCCCCCGCCGCCGAGCTGCTGGCAATGCTCGGCCGCGGAGCGGGGTCGAGACTACAGCTCCCAGCCTGCCCTGGGAGAAGACCGCCCACTTCCTGGTTGGCGCGAACGGAGGCGCACAAAAGCAGATAGCTCCCACAGAGGAGCGGGAACGCCGCAAAATCATCGAGAGGGCATACTGCGAGGGGGGCTTGCAGCTCACCTGACTCACCGGATCACCAGGGCTTCGTGGCATTGCTGGGTCCCGGACGCTGTGGTCTCCCCCGCCGCCGAGCTGCTGCCAACTCTCGGCCGCGGAGCGGGGTCGAGACTACAGCTCCCAGCCTGCCCTGGGAGAAGACCGCCCACTTCCTGGTTGGGGCGAACGGAGGCGCACAAAAACAGATAGCTTCCTCCGCGTCGCGGACGCGCGCGGGGACGGCGCCGGGCGCAGCCCGGGCAGAGGGCGGGCCATCTGTGGCCGTCAGGGGACGGCAAGGGATGGGACGGGCTATACCCCTAAGCCGTACAAGCAAGAATGGGTAAGCAAAAACTACAAACGTCCATTACTGGTTTACTGGTGGTACTGGGAAAACTAAAATCCCCCGAAAGTCGACTACATCTGCCAATATCATGACCTATCTTACAACTGCTGTGGGAAAACTAAATAAAGAGATTGCTGATAAAGAACGAGAATTGGGGCTTGAGACTACCCCTCCAGCTATCTTGGAGCGCTCCCCTCAAAGTAGGCACGTTGTCCCTTTGGAACCTAACATTCATATTGTCACTGCCAAGGTTACTACACCTCAAGCCCAAGGCACGCCTGGCCCTGCTAAGCCCAATCCAATTAATGAAAATAATGATGAAGATCACATACGGGAGGGGGCAAGCCAAGGTTACAAAAGAGTTGTAAGGAGGAGGAAAAGACAGAAAAGGTTAATTTTGCAACGCCATAAAAATTTATTCTGTACCTTAAGTGATCTTGAAGGCCCGATAAGTGACATGATTGAAAGAGTGATTACGGAAAAAATAGAAACCACCCTCGTTCAGATCTCTAATGATATCATTGACATCCTAAAAGAATGTGTGGCTGATATATTGGGCAAATGCCATAGGATTAACTCATTTTTATCAACAAATGTGCCAGTACATCTCCCCTCGAAGATACCTGGGCCCCTGGATACCGTCGTACAACCTATGGAGGTGACAAGAGATGTAACATTAGTAGATTCCCGTCTCATTCCTGTTCCACCAATGCCAAAGATGCCTTTACTAACTACGCCCCACCTGCCTACCATAGACTCAAAGTCATCAGGGCTGACTAAACTCAATCTTAATATCTCCACTACAAAGGTTAATAGGCATAATGATGGTGATTTACAGGGAGGAAAAAGACAGCGTACAAAGCCTCGTGTTAATCTACCTATGGAGGCTACCCCGTTTGTTGCAGTCCTGGTAAATGTCCCTGCTTTGAAACCAGGAGAGATAGAATCCGAGGGTATTTTAGTGGAAAATATTAAATCATGGTGCGATAATAACTGTACAGGCCCAAAGAACATTTCCATGAACATTAGTACAGGGAGAAGAGTTGACTGGTTGGGGCATACAGAAAAAAATCTGCCAGAGGATTGCCTTACAGTAAACTTTAACAGACCCAATGTGTGTACTCGTTTATTTTGGGATGCTACTGATGTTAAGAAAGGAGAAATACGGGCTGTGCCCTTAGGCTTCTTCTATCCACCACCTAAACATCATACTTATCCTCAAGTCTGGAATGATCGCCACACTACTTCGAGACACAACACCCGTCTTTCATCTTGGGCAACATAAACACCAGATTTCACTCCAAATCCCATGAAAGTCATTACAATAGCGAGTAGACCTGATATGGAGCTTACAAATAGATATACAGTCCTATCGCAGCTAGAGGAAAACGATTGACTGACTTGCCCTGCGGGCTCGCCTAAACAGAAACAATGTAGCCCCACCAACACAAAGGAAAGAGGGAAAGCGGTGAAACTTATGAGCTGGAACATTGCAGGTCTTCGCTCAAAAAGGGAAGATAGAATCTGGCTTGAGAAAATCATGGACTGTGATGTTGTAGCTCTACAGGAGACGTGGGACAGTAAATGTGATTTCTGGATAGATGGCTATGTATCTCACTTTCTAGCAGCTCAAGTTTCAACCGTAGGGAGAGATAGAGGAGGACTCATGTTTTTAGTTTCTGTTAGACATATGGGGGTTATTAAGGTACTTAACACCACCTCCCCTAACTTCATGGCTCTGGAAGTAACTATGCCTAATAAACATAAAATTGTGTATATCAATTTCTATAATGCCCCACATAGCACTTACATTAAAGAGAATACTGATTCTCTTGCTAAATTTTTAATGGATTATAAAGAGGGTCAAACCACTTTTGTTCATTTTATTCTTTTTGGAGATTTTAATACACACCTATGTAATTTGCACTGTCATTATGGAGTTTATGTAGATGCGGATTATTTGCCCCACTCTCATTTTGAACACTCGGCAAAAGGGGTTGCCCTGGAAGATTTACTATCAGACATAGATCTGTCGGAGCCAGAGTTCATTGATAACAATGATAGAGTGGCAACATATAGTGCGAGGGGCAGTAATACGGTAATAGATTTCATTTTTGTATCCCCAGGCCTGTTACGCAATGTTATTTTTTATAATGCTGTATATGCAGCTTTTAGCGACCACAACCCGGTGATCATGGAATTGATTAATAATAACCCAGTCTTATTAAGTAAAAAAGATAATAGGGATTACCCCTCAAAAGTAGGGTTACAAGATCAGGGAAGACGTATTAAGTGGAGTAATATCATTCCAGATGCCTTTTTTGATGAACTTTCTAACAAAGTGGGTGATGAAATAAATATTTGTCGAGACCCGTTAAAATATGGAGGGAATGTCACTACTGCCTTTGATATAATCTGCAAACAAGTGGCCCTGGATTTATCGTGTAAGCCGAATTTTAAGACACCAAAAATATATAGATGGTTTAATAAGGAGTGCTCCAAAGCCCACAAAGATTTAATGGAGGCATTAAAAAGGGTACCTCGAGAAAACCAGGTAGTGGCTATGCTAAGGAAAAAATATAAAACAACTATAGAGAGACGTAAGAATGAAATAAAGACAAATGCTTGGGAGTCCCTCTTTGAGAGAGCAACCCTGAAGGATAGTGCTAAATTCTGGTCGATTGTTAATACACCTCTTTTTAATGGCAAAGAAAATGATCCTTCTGAACTTAATATTACAGAACAGCAATGGCTGGACCATTTTGAGAAAATATATGGCAGTAATATCGCTGTAGAGCCTTATACTCCCGAAATAACGGAGCACACAGAGCCCCACCTGAGTTTTTCAGTTAAGGAAGTGCGGAAAGCCATAGATGACACGGCGGGACATAAGACGCCGGGCCTAGACGGGGTACCGGCAGATATGTATAAAGCTAATCCCTATATCTGGTCCCTTGTACTTACAAATGTCTTTAATGTAGCCTGCATGGATAACACTAGTGTACCTACATCCTGGTCCAGATCCATCATAATCCCTGTTTTTAAAAAGGGTCAAAGGGGGGACCCAAGGTGCTATAGGCCGATATCCCTAATTGATTCCTCTTTTAAAATACTAGGGAAAGTTATCTTGGCAAAAATATCTACATGGGCTAATAACAACGCTATTTTGTGTAATGAGCAATATGGGTTCAGATCGGGAAGAGGCACAGAAGACCAGTGTCTAAACTTGCAGCTTATAATTAATAAATATACAGTGGCGTCTAGGGGGTCAATCCACCTGGCTTTTATGGACTTGTCCACAGCCTTTGACCTAGTCAATAGGTCAAAGCTGTGGACAATGCTCTTGGATCTGGGTCTGGATCGGGCCCTTGTGGATTTCCTGGCTGAACTACATAGAGATCTGAAGGCGTCAATACGTATGACACAGGAGGGGAAGTGTACTGCTGGTTTTAAGTCGGGTAGAGGTGTACGCCAGGGGTGCATCTTGGCCCCAATGTTATTCTCAATCTACATTAATTCATTGGGAAATACCTTGGCTACAGCTACCACTGATGTCCCATATATGGGGGGGGGGGGGTCCCATTGCCTGTTTTACTGTATGCTGATGATACAGTCCTAATTTCAAGGACTCCCATCGGCCTACAACTTTTGCTTAACTCCTTTGGGGCTTTTATGCACAAAATAGATCTTGAGGTAAATATGGAGAAATCCCATGTTATGTCCGTGGGGAAAGGGAAAAATAATACAAAAACATTAACTTGTAATGGTGTTGTTCTAACAAAAGTTAAAACCTTCACCTACCTTGGAGTGGTGTTTGATGACACGGGCTCCTGAGTACCCCAAATCTCTAACAAAGTGGCTGCCGTGAAAAGATCATCGGCTGCAATTTTGGGGTTTGCAAAAAGATTGGGTGGAAAACCAGCAGAGGCTATACTGGCCATAAACAGATCCAAAACCATAGCCATAGCAAGGTATGGAGCAGCGATATGGGGCTATAAAGACACTACCCAAATAAAGAGAGAGGAAAACAAATTCCTGCGTTCACTCCTGGGGCTACCCCATTCCACATCATCCTTTGCAATACATATGGAATTGGGGTTGGGTTATAGTGAGGATTCCCTTAACATGGCACCACTCTTGTTTTGGATCAAAACATGGCTGAACCCAAACCTTACCCTAAATCATAAGATCATCAAGGACTGTATGGGACGTGATGGAGCAAAGGATATCCAATGGCTGTCATTTATAAAAACAACAGCTAAGCAACTAGGTCGGCCTGAAATATATACTAACCCCGAAAACCTATGCAAGGAAGATATTGCATGGGTAAAGAAACATTTTGTGGGTAATAGAGTTTTAGAGCGAGAAGCCCGAGAAATGGTTAAGCCAACAGTAAGGGTACATTTTTCACTGATCACGACAATATCTATACAATCTTATTTGACTATTGTCACAAGACCATACCATCGGTGGCTTTTAACAAAATTTAGTTTCAATCAGGCTCATTTTTTGCTGGGCAATTATGTGAAGTGGTGTAGACCAATGGAAAATGAGCCATGCAAATGTGATAATTTCTCTGACCAAGATCTTATACATTTTATGTTTTTTTGCTCTTTTCTAGCGGAATATCGAAAAAAATATATTGTACCACTGCTAAGGGATAAGGGGTTTACACAGGTAAAACCTGCATTGTTATATCTACAGCTTATGGAGTCCCCAGTAGTGATGTTTAAGGGTTGCGAACTTTCTGATAGCTTCTATTCGCGCTAGACGGAACAGAGTAAGGGATATTACATCATTGGAACCGCATAATGTTTAATTGCCACAGCCTTTAACTATTACCATGTATATAATGAATCAATAACAATGAATTAATAATGTAGTATAGTTGATATGAAATAATGTGTATACATCTGAAAACATCTGAAAACATCAGAAAATTTCTCCATAGAACCATCTATTTAGCCTGTTGTTTATACTCATACTCATGTACTGTATTGTTTTTATCAAATCGTATTTTTAATTATTTATATAAATTTGAATTTTTTTTGTATAGGTATAGTATACTTTTATGATTTTAAAATAATCGAATAAAGTGACTTTGACTCTGACTCTGACTCTCTCGCGGAAAAGCTCAGTTTCCCATATGGCCTCAGAGTGGCAAAATGAACTACACTATCCCTATATTGACAGGCTACCTAGTTGTTTGCTAAGGCGTGAAGTGCTAAGATTGAGAATTGGGGTAAATCCTTGCTACACGAACAAAGGAGTAAAAAACTCACTGATAAGCAGCAAAGGAAAATGCACCTGCACTTTAGGAACTACTTGTGATATTTTACATATATTATTGGATTGCCCGAAGGTCTTAGAAATACGAAGAGAGATTTTATGTCAGATTTAAAAAAAATATGATATTAAAAATAGGATCCAAGCTGTAAACCATTTAGAGGAAATTATCAATTTAGATATAGCTTGTGCCATGGGGAAATACATAAAAAAAGTTAAAGAGCTCCGTAAATGTATGGAGTACTGATGGGGGATAGATCTTCTAAGTTACAAGGAGAAAGAGTTATAAAAGGAAAAAAGTAATGTGTTGAGAGATATTTGAAAGACTATAGGCCAGATGTAGGTCGCCCTATACCGGTCGGTAACGGCCGAAATTACCGAATTTCGGCCGTTACCGACCGTTATTAGGCTTTTCAGATGTAGGGGCCTAATGTTAGGATTCGATAATTTACCGAATCGGTAATTTAAGGAATCAGTAAATTACCGAATTCTTAGATACCGATTCGGTAAATTACCGGATCCTTAAAGTAGGGAGCACTCAAATGAGTGCTTTTCCCATTTTAGGATTCGTTATTTACCACCAACTACAAGTTGGTGGTAAATATATCGAAAACCCCAAAAGAAGCAATTTTTTGCAAATTATTACAGTGCCATGTGGCAGACATACATGCCCTTAGGTTCATGTATATGTGCCACATGTGCACCCATACACTATTGAGGGGTGCAACCGGGTGTCAAAGTGACACCCTACCACCCTTCAATGTGTTCCCCCTTTTACCGAATTGGTATTTACCGATTCGGTAATTCACATTCATTTCTATGGGTCTCCAGGCTTATAGGAATGAATGTGAATTACCGAATCGGTAAATACCAATTCGGTATTTACCGAATCTTTCCGATTCGGTAATACTTACCGAATGAATACCTACATTTACCAATTCTAAAATACAGAATCGGTAAAATTCGGTATTTTAGAATTGGTAAATCTGGGTCACCTACATCTGGCTTATAGGCTTAAGAATGCGTAGTGAGTATTCTATGATTCTGACCCACTTATTTTATGATATGTTGCCTATTTGTATACTTTTATGGTTGTAAAAAAACGAATAAAGTGTTATTGACTGACTGACTCACGTGGGGGAAGTTAATACATGCACTCTCCGTCATTCAACTTACCCTATTTATGGGACATCATGCTGTAATGTCATCTTCATTCATTTTCCATTGTTATAATATTGATCTTATCTTTCGTAGATATTTAATGTGGGCCCGATTCACAAAGGTAAACTTTGACCCAGTGGCGGCTGCTAGCGAGCGCAGCGAGCGAGCACGACGGCAATCAGGGGGGTTCAGGAGAGCCAATCACAACTCCTTCAGACTTCATCACCATCATTTAACTGAATGCCAAACATTACAAAGGTCCGTAATGGCTCTCCCAGTTCCCCGTCGGTCACCTTCCTCCGCTCCCCGCTACTCTTTCCCACTAAGAAATGGCAAACAACCTCACGCACACAAATACTGGGGTACATATACTATATCAGTTCACTAGAGGGATCTCTTCCCTTGTTGAGCCACCAATATTGGGGATATTTCCTCCTCATTTTGAATCTGAAAACGGACCTACTCATGGGTCTGGCAAGAGTAATGTGCTGACCGGTGGGACGATGCCACACAAAAGGTTTCTAAATACCCATTAGTTTGATGTTTGCAAATGTTCACCTATTTTGGGAATCTTCCCAACCCTAGAATAGCAATAACTCACCCTGCAGATTTTATGGTACTGACTATTGAACATATGGAGTAATATGAAGTGTGAGAAAATTCATTTTGTGTATACCAACTATGGTGTGAGCAAATATCTTCATTTAGAATTGTAAACTGAGAACAATTTACACGTGAAAATAATTTTATGAATCTGGTCCTAGGTCTCCATATAAATATAATAACAGTTTATTCAATGAACAAAATGAGTTAGAAGCAGTGAAATATTTATTTAAAAAATCAAGTTGCATTCGACACAGAGAAGTTTCTGCTTCAAAAAAATATACCCTCACCACTGTGAAGCCCACGTCATCCAGGCACACAACCATAGGGAGTCCTCGGCCACCTTCAACACGCACGCCACAATTCCAATCAGATACTCCAGCATGGAGAGTCGTTGGCTACCTTCACAACACGTCACAAGCCCACGTCATCTAGGCACACCAGCATGGCTGCCATGGGTTAGCCAGGAAATGCCTGGCCCAGATCCTTCCACTCACAACTACGCAATCATCTGCAGGCTCCGCGCTCTGCATAAAATGTCAGCACACACCACTCCTCCAACTGCTTATGTTATGCTGTCTCTTACGTTTGAACTGTGCTCAAAGCAACATCTATGATGCACTGTACCCTCTGTCCTGGCTACGTGTGTGGGTTCCAGCTAGTCTGTCCGAGGCACAACCCTGGGTCTGAAGGCACCATGCCACCCTTTGCCGCTTTTTGATACAACAGCTGTACCTACTCTACGCCGAGACACTCCTGCGTTTATTCAAGTCAGGATATAGCGCTGAGAAGATGATGCCAGCGGCGATTGGCTTTCAACCCGGCTCAGAGCCGTTATTCGACACCAGCACAGATACCATCTACTCATATGAAGCCCTTTCCTTCCCCTTTTATGTTGGTATCAGAGAGATGAAAAACACAAAATAGATCATGCACTTAAAGCTGTGTGTGACACAAATGTGAGTCGAGTAAAGGCAGTCTCTTGGGAGGGTCTACTGAGCTTGAAATAATGCTGTCTCCGGCTGACAGCCAATGCCGGGCTCAAGGTGAAGTGGCGGAATTGACTTAGAAGGCTGCGCCAGCTTTCTTAAGAGACAGCAGCTATTTCAGCATCCCTGGACTGCTGCGCAAACCTAAAGTCTCACTAAGAAAAGAAGTCTCCTGGCGCTTTCAACGCAGAGCCGGGCGGCTATGCCAGAGGGGGGGCGGGGAGGGACAGGGGATCCAGTGCAGGTCCAGGAAAGGCATATTTGCACAGTGCACTAAGATGTCTAATTTTGCCACTTAGCCACGTTTGAAACGTAATTGCAACCTTGGTTGGCATGTGAAGTCATTTTGGTTGAAAGGTGGAGGAGGAACAAATTATTTTTTTGCTCGTGCATATACAAGATGTGCATGAATGCAATCTCTAATGGTAGGGGGAATGGAATAGGTATTGTATTGTATTATAATTGCATTTATATAGCGCTTACTACCCCTGACGAGGCGTCGAAGTGCTTTTTCGGCGAGGAGTGTTGAATTAGTATAGTGAAACATGCAAGTACATTTTAAGTGGTGGATAGGTTAGTCAGTTATTTGGATTTGGAATGATAGCAGAAGGATAGAGTAGGACAAAGGTTTGTATTTATTTATCGCTCGCTTGTTGACGCATGCTATTCAGGGAGCCTATAAAGGATTAGTGGTGAATTAATATGGTGAAATATGAGGTAATTTCAGTGGTGGATATTAGTCTGTTACTTGGAGTGAGAAGGATAGCGGATGGATAAAAGGGGAAGAAAGATTTGCATTCATATAGCACTTGTTACCCCTGATGGGTGTTGAAGCGCTTTCCTGGCGAGTAGCACGCCACTCCGGAACCCATAAAGGATTAGTGTTGAAAATTAGTATAGTATAAATATGAAGTAATTTGAGTAGTAGATATGTTATTCAGTTATTTGGGCAGTATATTAGTATAATTGAATATGGAATATGGAATTTGAGAAGTGAGACATGTTAGTCTATTAATTTTGATTGAAAAAGGATAGTGGAGGGATAAAAGAGTGAAGGATTTTTTTCTTTTTTTTTTCTTTAAGTCTTAGCAGTAGGAAGAGGCTTTTGGATGAGTAAAAAGGAGTTTTGGAGGGAAGGAGTCAGAGGGGAGAGTTTAGAAATGTTTGTTTTAGGGGGTCGGTGTAGTAAAAAGAGGTGTCAGATGATGCAAGGAGGGGTAGAGCAGGAGAGAGTCTAGAAAAGGTTATTTTGGCGATCATAGTAGTGGTATGGGGTTTGGGATAAATGAGAGAGTGGATGTAGAGGATATATTGATAGATCGATAGGATGAGAGATAGGGTAGTGCATTAGAAGGAGTAGTAGAAAGAAGTTTGGAATGAGTCAGAAAGGTCGGGCTAGAAGATATATTGAGCGAAGTATAGGCTGAGAAATAGGCTAGTGCAATGGAAATGCTAAATTAGAAGAAAGTGATAAATATATAGATCCATAAGTACATTGAAAGTATATAGATATATAAAAGAAGTATATTTAGATTAAATATATTGATAGAGGCACAGGATAAGAAATAGGGTAGTGCATTTGGATATGCTTTTTCAGGAGAAAAGTAACAGACACACAGATCCAAGTACATGGAAGGTACATAGATGCACAATGGATGAGAGGCGGTTAGAAGAGAGGTGCTGTATTGCTGCATCTGTGTTAGGTGTGGTGGAAGAGTAAAAGCTTGGCATTGGATTTTGTTCTTTTGTGTGCTTTGAAAGGTGGGTATATGTATGTATTTGTGATGGTAAGTATTATGAGGTGGTGCGCTCTGAAGATCTTGTTGTGCCGGTGTGTGTGATATGTTTTGCTTTTGAGGTGTGGTGAAAAGGGGTGCTGATGTATATGTTTCATGCACCTGATTTGGTTGTGTAGTATTGTTTGTGAGAAGAGGTTGTGACATAGAGGGGGTGGTGATGTGTTTATGTGTAAAGTGTATGTTGTGTGTAGGAGGGAATGAAGTAGAGGTGAGAGTGCTTATCTTAGACTGGTTTGTTTCAAGAGTAACAAAGTGTGGTGGTGTGCAGTGTGTGTTGTGTGTTAGTGTTATTATGGTAGAAGGGAGAGGAGGTTGTTTGTTGGACAACTGATGGAAGGATCATTATATATTTGTTAGTGATAAAAGGTGGACTGTTAGGTGTAATTACAGCAGGGAGAGTGTGTCTGAGTGGGATGTAGTTATTTATGGTGTTGATTGGCGTTGTGTTAGTAATGAGTGTATTGGTTAGTGGTATAGGATAGAGTTGTGTACTGTTTGTTGGTGATGGTGGATATGTGTGGTAGTTAGGATAGTAGGGTGTGTAGATTTGGTTTCGTTGGGTTTGTGGTGCATGCTGGTACATTAATCTGTGCATAGTGTTGTGTGTGGTGTATATTTGGTGTGAGTGTGTTGCTCTGTTTGTGGTTGTGGATGGTGTGGGCTGGGTATTGTTAAATGAGAAAAAGGGCAGCATTTCTGGCCCTAGTCCCGACCAGTCTCGAACAGGCCCAAACAGGCAACTACCCTTGTCCTCTCCACCCTTAACAGGCACAAACAGGTGCTACCCTACCCTTGTCCTCTCCGCCCTTAACAGGCCCAAACAGGCAACTACCCTTGTCCTCTCCGCCCTTAACAGGCCCACACAGGCAACTACCCTTGTCCTCGATGGCCGGGATGAGACGCCCTAAGCCTGGCCTTTTTTGTAGCCCTAGTAATCAGGTGACCCCTTCAGCCAATGGGAACCCTAGCCCTAACACTATCCAATCACAACACGAGCCCTAACATCTAGAACCAATAGGAGACCAGGACCTTACTGCCAATATTAGCCCTAGTCCAAGCACCCAATCAGTTCAAAAACCCTGATCTCTACGTCCAATAAAGGCCTTAGCCCTACCACTAGTCCCAACCCAAGTCCAAGCAGCCAATGGTACAGGTAGCCCTAGTCCCTACTTCCAATAGAAAGCCTAACCCTACTCTTAGTCCCACAACTGGTCCAACAACCAATCACACCAGAAGCCCTAAATAGGTACTTCCAATTAAAGGTCTAACCCTAGCCCTAGTCCCACCCTACTCCCAACAACCAATAACATAGGAAGCCCTAGTCCCTACTTCCAATAGAAATCCTAACCCTAGCCCTAGTCCCAACCCTGCAATGATTGAATCACAGACCGAGAAACCAATCAGAACCATCAAATACCCAACCAATGAGGACATTAACCCTAACCCAATAGAAACACCAGATACAACCACCAATCAGTGTAAACATGTGCCAACCACTAGCACACCATATAAGGTCCCAGCAACCTCAGACAAGGTTTGCTGGCCAGGGAGTTGGAAGCTCCGTATTCCTGTTCAGAATCTCCTAGGAGTCAGACATGCTCAATCCACAACTTCAGCAGGTAAAGGCTTCACTAACTGGAAATCTAACAATACTGTTTGAATAAAGCTTTACTCCCCCTGCTGGCCAAAAAACGAAACGCAGAGGCCCCAATAAATACAGTTTAAACAGCTCACAGAAGCACCCTCTGATGTAGAAAATCCCTGTTGCTGGGGGGGAGGGAGGCAGGGGGGGCGGCCTCACTGGCTTGTGAACACAAAATGGAGGCTGGGGGTGCACTGTTTGAGCACACAGGCCTAAGCACAGAGCAAAGGAGAAATTTGGAGGGAAAACAGATTTGTCACCAAGGAATGAGAGGGACAAACTACAGAGGTTGGACTGCAAATCCCACAATTCTACACACTAAATGAAGGCAATCATGGGCAGGGAAAACCACACAGGTGATAAAATATGCAATTACAGGCAGGTTAAAACTACAATTTCTAACTGTAACAATCACAGGCATAGACAGTAAACACAGAAAGTGAAAATCGTTTTTTAAACAACTTTTTGTCTTGGGAAGAGACAGCACTAGTCTGTCTCCTTACCACTTCCTGAACTCTTCTCACTGCAATCATGTAGGCTACAACTCACAAGATGGAGGAGAATGATTTGGGGTGCACCCAGCAAGGCCTTAAGGGGCCTGGGCAGGTGTGAGAGGAGGGCTCAGACTTGCCTGGTAGCTGAATAGCAATGGTCTGCTGGCCTGGGGGTGGGGTCTGGGCAGCTTCTTGCTCCTGTTCAGAATCTCCTAGGAGACAGACAGGCGCAATCCACAACTTTGGACTTCAGCAGGTAAAGGCTTCACTAACTCGAAATCTAACAATACTGTTTGAATAAAGCTTTACTCCCCCTGCTGGCCAAAAAACGAAGTGCACAGGCCCCAGTAAATACAGTTTAAACAGTTAAAAAGTTGTTTGTGGTATATTTGGTGTTAGGGTCAATAACTATACCAGTGCGGGTACAAAGTAACACAATGAGCACCGGTTACCAAAGGTTTTACAACAAATATAAAGAGGAAGTTGACTAACAGTTCATGAAACCATAAATCAAAATGCAAAACAACAAGACCATGCATTCAACACGACTGATGCAACTCAAGGAATAAAGTCCAGTTAAAAAAAAAATACCTTATGCTTACGTTACACTTGGCACCCCGGGTAGTTTCATAGCGCTTGCAGCATCAGCTACGCATTTTATTCCTCTAAAAACACACTTGCCAGCATTGGCACCAACGACTTTTAGTACACACCTGCACCTCAGCGTGGTGCATTAGCCCATTGAACCACCTTGGCCTTGAGCTTTGTTGCCCCACCTGCTTACCCCTCACTCAGATGTACAATCTCGTTCAGTGTGGAATCGGCTGGCGGCGGATGCCTCTCCTCGCGGCCTGCATGAATCAGGGGTACCGGGGACGCGCGGTGAGGTGGTGTGGAGATTAATTTAATGAATAGAATTAAAAAATAAACTTACCAGGCATCTCCATTCTCCTCCGGTCCCGCGTCGTATCAGGTCTCTGCAACGTGGTGGAACTAACTTCTCCCCGCTCTTTTCTTTTGCAATGCTTACTTCCAAATCAGGAGACTGGATGCGCAGGGTGTCAGCTAATCCTTGTTTACTTACTCTGTATCCTGCCACTTGATAGGGCATGGGGCGACATTGCAAAAAACGCGGCACCGCCCGAGCAGGATCCTATCTCCAGACGCCTGCACCACATTAGGCATGCAGAGCATGCCTAATGGTTTGTGAATGTGAGTGAGGGTCGACGCTCCTCACTCACATGCGCAGACGGACCATCTTCTGGACTCCTGCTCTCGCCTGCGAGCGCTGTGCCTTGACACATGCGCACTTTCAGCCGTGATGCACAGGCCGGCCCGGAAATGTAAACAGACAAATTTGTCCGCTTACATTCCTGTTGCCCAAACTGCAGTGAGCCGTTTCTTTTGTAGGGCACCGCCCCGTTGCCCCTATGGACCAGCCGCCACTGCTTAGACCTGAAGTCTAAGTTTAGACCTACAGTATAACTTTAGACCTGAATTCTAACTTTAGACTTGAATTCTTACTTTATACCTAAAGTCTAACTTTAGACCTGTAGTCTAACTTTAGACCTGACGCCTAACTTTAGACCTGAAGTCTAAACTTAGACTCCAGGACTAAAGTTAGGCTTCAGGTCTAAAGTTAGACTTTAGCTCTACAGTTAGCCTACAAATCTAAAGTTAAACCTCAGTTCTAACCTTAGACTTTAGGCCTAACCTTAGATTTCAGGTCTAAATTCGACTTCAGGTCTATGTTTACGTTTGTGAATGGGGCCCTGAGTATTGTAATAAATAGATAACTATTCTATTTGCAAATACAAAAAACCTATTAGGGCTCATGCTTGTTGTTTCTTCAGGCACGGACAGCCTACAGAGAGCTAAGTAATTATATAATACCTGTTAGCCAGTGTATTGTTACTTCTACTGAACATTTAATAACACACATTATGATAGAAGAAAGTTTATACAGGGTTTGCCATAATACATCAATAACAAAATTCATACCACTTAAATCCTCAAGTGAGATAGTGCGAGTTTTGTTGCCTGATTGTACTCCATCCACTGTAATGGTGCCTGGAGGTCAGACTGAGAGCCTGTTTATATTTGTTTTCCTTGTTGTGTGTTCTTCAAATGTTGAACTTTCCGTAAAATGCCATGCAATAGCATGTGGCGTGTGACATCCTAGAAGTGCAGTGGGTGAGAGGTAGTCTCCCTGTAGTCGAGTAGCAAAAGTCTGTTAGTGCGTGCTGCTAGTCTGTACATCTGATAACAAAATCAGTGAGGGGTAATAAAAATAATAAACATGAAGATGAGGGTACCTACCCTGTGTCTCTTAATAAGGGAATATCGTTGTCACTGATAGTTAACAGTGAAGGATTCTGCTCGTATATATACTGCTAAGTGTTAGAGGTATAAAAAGTGTGGCAGAGTTCAACCCATTTCTGACCACTACATTTCATATGCATTATAGCAGATTCTTTTTGCACCATCCAATGATGTTCCGCAGGAAGATGGAGAAAGAATGACTGATGCAGTCCCTTTCCTGAACTTACGTGTGTTTGCAAGGTTAGTTATTGGTAACTGTTCCGATCAACCCCACTGCATTATTTAATGCTCCGAAACGTGGTATTGGGTATAGGTGTATGGCGCCACTGGCAGAATCACACAGTTAATCTTGGATCTCTCTATTGGCTTGGACGGTGCTGCAGGGTGTGGAGAACCACCAACCTCCACAGACAGAAGCCTCAGCTAGCACAAAGTAGAATTCACTCCCCAGCACACATCAATTCTAATTACGGTTTCCCAATTTTAACACCATCAAGCAATTAGTAATGTATCACACAGTAAAACACCAGTGTAAACATTTTATGTTCTTCTTTTCGGTATTTATTCATGTAGGCTTCCACATCAGCTCTCAACAGCCAACACCTGTTTTGTCGCGCAAGGGATGTTGTCCCGCGACTTCCTCAAGGCTGGATATTCCGTGTAGCACTCCTTTGAATTGTGGTGCTAATTCAGGACCACAATGGGTTTCTATTGCGAGCAGCGTCTCGTATGTATAATCCTGTATCGTTCTCTGCGGTCTTTTAAGACTCAGTATTCAGGTTTCTCCGTGTCTCGCATCTATAAGTCAAGCCGCTCTCATGTCCAACGAGTACGGCAACATGACCGCAAGAGTAAGTAATACTTGCGCTACATGTGAGTAAAGGTATTATGTTTTTAGAAAAAGACATTCCTTTAATGTTTGGGTATCAATGATTTTTGTTTGTATGTATTGTATATGTTTTGTAGCCCTGAAGAAGACTCTAGGAAGAGACGAAATGTATTGGCTACATTGGCTACATTGAAGAAAAGCATATGAAAAAGAATAAAATAAATATTAACAAAGGAATGTATTTTTATATATACAAACTTGGATAGAGTCTGGGCATTATATAAGTTTTATCATATGAGATGTATACTCATTTTGAAAGGAGTGTATAATGAGTGCTGATCATTTGTCACAAAACACTACGTGTATCCAAACTTTGCTCCATCGCAGTCGGTGATAACTTTTGACTTTGCCTCGGTTTTGTGTGACTAGATGTCTGCTAAATGCCCCTTAATCTTTTAGGTGCTAGTTTTTACTAAAAACGTTCAAAGTAGATAACTCCAGTTCTAACAATTGGATTTTTGTCTTTCTAGGTCAATTTATTGTATTTTCCTCCATTTTTATAAATTGCTGTGTATTTTATGTTCTCTTTTGTTTTCATTTTATTACAATTTGTGTGATGCATAAATACTTTACACAGTGTCTCAATTTAATTATTCTCATTGCAATTACTTAATACCAAACTCTTGCATAGGATATATTTCAGGCTTGCATCTAAGATGTGGGACATCTTAGATGCTGGCCGGATGAAGATAAACCTCTTCCATATGATATGGGCCTGTTCTCTACTGCAGTTCTTCTGGGCAACTGTGATGGATAAACTAAAAGCTTTGATGGGTAGTAATGGTACGTGCAGCCCCAAGATCTGTCTGTTCAGGGTTATCCACTGACCTAAGACCATAGGGATTAACAGCAGATGTAGAGCCTTGGCTCTACTGTTGGCCAGTTGGGCAGTGGCTATGGTTTGGCCACCCTCTTGCGCACTTGGCGTTATGTCACAGAGGTTGCAACTTTATAAGCGGTCGACTGCCGAGAATGATGTATACACTTCACTATATTGGAGGGTAGGGAAAGACCCAATACACATACACATACATTTAGGCTGCCTTTTGCTCAACCTCACCATGAACTCACATGAGAAGCGACCTTCATTACTACTCCTACTATTACCTCCTGTACAAATGATGATACAAAAGGGTAGTCATCGAAATAGCAGTATTCAGAGGTGGTTGTAGAAATACTGTTTGGTCCCATAGATTTTAGTCTTTTGGGGTTGGATTAAGCTACTAGCTGTTTAAGTGGGAACTTGGTATAGTAGTAGTGTGCGTGAATGGCCAGATGAATTCCATGTTGGGGCCATGGACAAGGCAATGGAAAGCATTGCTAATTCAATAGGGAAACATGCCTTGTTCATGCCGATATGTCCAAGGACGTCTATGGACCTTATGTAGATTTTGGCAGATGAGATAGTCTGTCACTAATGTGGAGACCATCCCGTGGTGTCATGGGGTATTTAACACACTTGACATACAGCGGGCGGGCTACCACCACATTTATGATGGAGTATCCTGTCTTCCAAACTGTAAATAATGCTCTATGTTCTTCTGGGTTGCAGCTAGACCCCCCTATGAAGAAAGCAAGGTATGGGAAAGTAAGGTAAAAGGATTTTGTGAAGTGCCAGTGTTCACCCACAGGGTATCTTGGTACTGTATTAAAAGTTTTAAAACAAAAAGGTCCTCATGTCAGACTCAAGAGGAGGGATCGCTGCAGTCTGGAGATGGATGTATGACATTACAACGCATACTTTTACATCGCATGCCTTTACAACGCTGTTTTTACAACGCATGCCTTTACAACGCATAGTGCTTTGGGGCGCTGGATAGTGAATAGTTTAATTTACTATTCCAACTCCAGTCCCCGTGGATAGTAGGGAAGGTGTTGGATAGTAAATTAAACCTATTCCCTATCCTAGAGCGCCCCCAGCGCAATGCGTTGTAATGGTTTGCGTTGTAAAAGTTGCGACGTAAAGGCACTGCGTGGTAAAAGTTGCGTTGTAAATGATGTTTCCCCTGGAGATGAGTGTCGATCTTGAGGTGTTGAAACAGCACACTTCTGTGATTCTGGTGAGCATTTTGTGGTGAACCAGATCTTTTGTCATTGCTAGAACTGACTCTGCCACCAAGGTCCATCTCTTGACACCAGCTAGTAGAAGCAAACAAAGCACAGAGTCAGAAGAGACTCTACAGTTTGCTGCACATTCACACCAGTACTGCATTTGCTGCCCACCTAGATTTTGCTTTCTTATGTTGCATAGCAATTCTCTTGGGAAATTATCCTGCTGAAGGATGAAAAGATACTGGTTTCTGTCCTGCTGGCAATTTTTATATATGATAATTACCGGTGTCATCCAGTTCTTATGGCAAAGCTTGTGCTCTTATTCATATGCTTAAATGGGCTCAGTGTTGGAGTACTGTCTTTATTCCATATTCCAAACTCCATGCCTGGTCTGAATGTTCTAGTTGTGCAATAGAATGCATATGAGTCTTGAGAAAATTAAGTTGGATACGTGCTTTAGGAAGAGATTAACACTGTGTGCTCTTCATTGGCACCTTCACTGGCACTACCAAACCTAATGAAAGTCAATTTTTTGACCATGAGCATTGCTTCCACTCCACAACATAGCAAATACCAGCAATAAACATAGGTAGAGACATAGGTCTGTGAGGCGGCTCTGGCAAAGGAAAGCAGGGTGCAGAGTCTAATGACTGGGTGTCTTCCCTACCTTGTTAACACCGTCCATCCATCTGACTCACAGATGCCTGGAAAAATGAATATCTAATCACTAACCTGTTTCCATATTTCTGGGCACAAAACTGTCTCATTTTCCCATTTCAGACTAGGGTACATTGCAGGCCACAGTTGCACGAAGTTCACAGAAGAACTCTTGATTTTTGTAATACTTAGTTCAGAGTTGAACTGAAGGCAGCAGTCAAATATAAGTTTCTGGTACAAACTGTGTCCCCATTTGCCTCCATATGTGCTACTTCACAGCCTAGTTCTGGACGTATACTTCCAGCCCTTTAAACAGAAAAGGGAATAAGATGGCAGCAAAACATGATCCTGCATACGGTAGGAGGGGAGTTGTCTGGCCTGGAGAACCCCACTATCAACTTGTGGACCTTTCAAAGACTAGTAATACTTGATTTGAGCAGGTACATCCATACTAATATTATAAAGAGAGAGCCCAAACCTTTGAGGCGGGTAATCTCAGGAAACCACAGCACCAATCACAATACCCAATAAAGCGTTGGAAAGGGCAGTTGCAGCAGAAGGACATAGGCTATGCAGATGGCCACCATATTTTTTTTTTGCAGAGTTTTATATAGCGCAAACTTGACCCGAACTGAATCAGGTATCAGAGCGCTTTACATAGCACCAGTTACGTTACATAAGGACACACATTCATTTTAGTTAGGCACGGGGAGATTAAGTGATTTGCCCAGAATCACAGGATGTTTGGCGTCTTTACCAAGACTCGAACCCAGATCCCCAGGTCCGAGGTCGAGAGCCTTAGCCGTTAGGCCAACTCCTCTATACATTTAAAAGGTAAAAGAACCGTGCCAGCAAAGTAGTCCCTTGTGGGCGTGTCTTCGTTGTGCTGTGGGCGTGGGCTGGGGGCGTGACTAACGCTGGGGGCGTGTGGTACAGCCATCACATCGTGGGCTACGGGCGTGTGCTGGGGGCATGACAAACGCTGGGGGCGTGTGTCCGCCCTTCATGCCATGTGAGTCGTACATACAAGCGCCAATTACGTTGCTGCGCAGCATCAAGGGCACGCTGGAGGCGTGACACGCTGGGGGAGTGAGACACGCTGGGCGCGTGTGTCCAGCCTTCAAGCCATGTGAACGCAATTGAGCCGCATCAAGGGGCACGCTGGGGGTGTGAGAAACGCTGGGGGCGTGTGCTACGTTCCGCCCTTCATGCCATGTGGGTCGTACATTAATCAGAAGATCGTCTGCTGTGGCCGTGTGCTGGGGGCGTGACAAACGTGTACACCTGGAGGCCTGGTAAGTAACGTTACTGCAGTCTCTCCTGCGCGCTGTTACTGAACTCTCTCATTCAACAATATTACACGCGCCTGCTACCATCAACCAGGGCTCTAGCCGGGCTCAGGCAGCGGATCAGTACACTAATTACACGCGCCTGATAACATCAACCAGGGCTGCAGCTGGGCCTCTAGCGGGGGAACACGCGACTGCTAACATCAAACAGGCCTGCATCTGGGCCTCAAGCAGGGGAACACGCAAATGAGCGTGTCTGCGGGGACAATTACTGCAGCCTCTCCTACTCGCTGTCACTCAACTCTCTCATTAAACGGATTTACCCGCGGCTGATAACTCTCTCATTCAACGACATTACACGCGCCTGCTAACATCAACCAGGGCTGTAGCCGGGCTCAGGCGGCGGATCACTACACCAATTACAAGCGCCTGCTAACATCAACCAGGGCTGCAGCCGGGCCTTCTCCGTCCCTATTCTAATGAAACAAAAAATGTTGTCTACCGCGAGATTTTAAAATAAATTGCCCTTGCCAAATACACACATTACACACATTCTATTTTATACCCGGACAACCTCGGGACGGGCTGCTAGTTATGAAATAAATGGACAGAAAGAAAGGGGATTGTCATGCCTAGAAAGTGGTTTGGCTACGGAAAAAAAAGTTTGGCTACATTGAAATAAAAATCAGCGTCCAAAATGTGTCCCAGGGAGGTAGAAGAGTGTGACATGTAAGAGGGTAGAGTAAGACAGGAATCTATGTCAGTTTGTTTTTGATTGTAAGAAAAAAATGTTTTTACAGAAAAACTTTTAATAGATTAAAATAATTCCAAGCTCATCAAAAGTATTTGATGTCAATATATTTAACAATAGGGTAAATTCCACTACATTATCACAAATCAAAAGATTTTACGAACACCAAAACATTGGCAACCATTGAGGATAGGTACCAGAGGCTGTATCATGCTTACTTCATTCTCAAGCAAGCGTTGGCATAGCCAAGTGATCAAGCATTTTGATATGGGAAATGTTTGACAATAGCAGGGCAACTGTGAGTGTTGTCTTTAGCTGTCCTACAAAGAAATCCCATAATGAAGGAACATCTTGGGTTACATGGAAATGGAAGTTGGGATTAGGACTTCTCTGCTGAACAGTCTTCATTTGCAAGGTTAAGCATACCCTTAAAGAAGAGTGTTATGGAAAGGAGTCATACAACGAAGCTTGTGCTGTCAGTAGTGAACTTAAAAGACCTTCCCGCCAAAATACTCAATAGTTGGCACTTTTGACAAAGAGTCAGTGTTTTTGTTACAACTTTAAGTAAGCCTATGTGCGTACATGTCTTGACTTTGTGAACCAAAATGCTGTAAATCTAATAATAGAGCCATGACAGCAGAGCAAAACAAACAAGTGCACAAAGGAAGGACACTGTGTCTTTCTGAGAGGCTAAGGTGTCCAAAGAGCAGGTGCTTCTGAAACAAAATCAGAAATGATCCAGCAATTAAAATGTAATTGCGTCAGCAAAGTAAATACATAAAAAAACATATAATGGCTCTAACCTAACAAACAAACTTATATATGCCTGGTCACAAAACCTAATTGGAACACAAATGAGACATTGTAGCAATCAATGAAATGCCATATACCTGATTAACAGCCCCTGCAAGCAGTGGCAAACCTCGAGAAACACGATGGCCAAAAGACTGACTCCCTATTGTATTTATTTTTTAAAGAATTAGTGACAAGCGACAGCACCATGTGTCTAATTTGAATCCTCATCAAAAGGAGCACCTAATTGAAGCTGCGAGAACCGTTCAACCCCCAAAGGGCCAGATTCTAAAATGTTTAGGACAGGGTGACCAAAAAGGTCAAAACCAGATCATAAAATAAATGTGCTCACAATTTATCTACCTACAACTTATTTACATATGCGTTCTTTATCATGAACATTTGGCATGGATCCAGCCCTTTTAACCCAAATTTGAAAACATCTGGTTTAAAAGAATAAAACCATTGAGCTCAATAAAACTTGGAATAAACATGCAATTAAATTTGGAGATTATCAACTTTAAATACGCTTCAGAATTTTAAAATGCTTATGCTTAGTAAACTGAGTGGAAATTAGATTTATACGTGACTATTATCAATCAATCAATCAGGGTTGGTAAAGCGCAACTACTCACCCATGAGGGTCTCAAGGCACGGGGGGGGGGTAAGGGGAGGAAGGGGCAGCTACATTGAGTGCTGGCGTCACCCGAAAAGCCAGGTCATGAGGTCCTTCCTGAACTGGGGCAAAGTGGGAGATTGCCAGAGAGGGAGGGTGTTCCAGGCTTTGGCTGCGGGGTAGGAGAAGGACTTTCCTCCTGTTCTAGTCTTGATGGTTATTGGTGAGAGGGTTAGGTATGTTTATGAGACTACAAAAATCTTCTTCATGTGTTCTCTTGTGATATTAGAGCCACTATTCAGCAGTAGAGAGCAAAGACTAAAATCAGAAGTAGATTTAAAACTTAAATTAAATGTAGGTAATTTAATACTTCGAGATATCAAAAAAATATGTTTTACTTTGAAACATTAAAAGAGGGGTTTGCAATATTCTTATAACGATTGTGCTCACAAAAATCAGAAACAGCCCATATAAAAACCCTCTAATAGCCTCTTTTAGTTAAGTTTGCCTGCGGTTTTTGAAAATACAAATTTTAAGCACGGCGGCTAAAATGTGTGTCGTGGTCAACCTACTCACACCTGCCACCTATTATAAAAGGAAACCATACCTTCTTCGGCATCAGAAAGACCATTCATATTTTTTCCTGGCTCAAATGCATATTGGAAAGGATTTGTCTGAATATTGGGCGCCGAGCTCTGTAAACATAAAAGAATGCATAAGTTAACAGCATTGTTTTCGATCTGATTCTTTTCTAAAAAAAATGATGCAAAAAGAAGTCGTCGAGAAGTTAAGAAACATTACCAAAATACCGACTTTACAGTTTCTCACTGTGAATTTGGTTTTAGTCTTGTTGGTACTCCCTTAAATTTGATTTTTTTCTACCAGTCAGGTATTTATAGCAATAGATATAGGATGAAAAACCCTAAAGTTCTGTCTCACCAACTATATTGAAAGTTCGGCAAGTTTCAACAAACCCATTTTTGGGGCATCGAATCACCCATAATTCAAAATGAGATGGAACATGCCACGTTATATGGAGGGCACACAAACATACACACCTACACTGTAACAAATTAAGGATGTCAACAATTATCAAACAGGTAAAACAGGCCAGAGCCAAGTGTTAACCTTCAGCTGTTGCAGATGCAAATACAGTGATAGAGGTTATAGCGCATACAGTGTATGAATAGAAATACTGCCGGGTGAGACTACCCTTTCAAAGACACGTCATGCTACACAAAGCTCGAGCCATGCTCTCTTCATGCAGCTTGCTTAGAGGCCCACACTTTGGTGTTACAGAAGGCCCTCAAAACCCCTCATGTATCACCGAATCCTTTAATTGATTTGCTTGGGGAAATGCTCCAAAGCAAATCAGCAAATGTACAACACATGGGTGTGCTCCCGTTACACAACGTGAGACAACGTGAACAACCCAAGGGCGGGCAACTAGAGCCAAATTTCGGGGGGGTGGGGCTAAAAAATATTTCGGAGGAGGGGCTAATTTTCCAACCATAGAGAGTGGCTGTACGAAGGGGTGGAACACACAACAAAAGCCTCATTTACAAGTAAAATGTCTTTTAAAGACCTGTTAAGTACTCGGGTGCAGCTGCAATTAGATGCTCGCCAGCCCGTGAAGCAGTCTCAGCCCGAGCTGACACACAAGACGGGGGGGGGGGGGCTGAAGCCCCGTGAGCCCAATGGGTGTTGCGCGCCTGCTCCCACCCCTCCAAGAGACGTGCAGGGCGGAGCTTTTGGCCTTTGGACTGGGAGGCCTGAAAAACACACAGTGAGGGGGAGCAGTGACAGAATGTTCTGACTTTGGGTGGGGAATGTAAGTCTAGATCTGGCAGACTGTCGCCAGGCCAAGGAGAACTTTTCAGGGATCTTCTATTGAATGCAGAAAAGACGTCATAATTCGTTTCAGATGAATTGTCATACAAGTTCCAACTATCTGTTATATCAGAAAAGCATGCCAAGGATGTGCGCACAGAAGAGTGCGGACATTGTGTGGAAAATGACAATGTATATGTACATAAGCGGCGTTCATTTGTGTTCACCCTCGCCACTGTTGAAGGTAAAGCGAAAGTCACGAAACAGTGGCCCCGCCATCTTGTCCCCTTTTAGGCCCCATCACGAACATAGATAGTAGCCATTTTTGTGTCATGACCTCTCTGCCCACTGCCAATAGCCTGCGTCTCTCTCTCTCCCCCCACTCCCCAACCTCGCGAGTATTCCCCCACGCCCTGACAGCCCCCGGTCTCTCCTGCGCGGGCCATAAACGCACCTCTAAACACGACCCTGCCTCCGTGCTGAACCCCTGCCCCCTCGCTCTTTCATCCCACCCATAGAACAGACCCTTTCGGTAACCTCTTCCTCCCTGCCCGATTGCCCGGCCTGATCCCAGGCCATCACCTAGCCCAACAGATGCAGTTTATTGCTTCCTACAGTAGGACCTCGCCTCACATCAGAGGAGCGGTGATTAATAAAGGCCTTCACACCCCTAGATCTGACCGACACCCCTGCATTCCTCCCAGGAACACCCTTCCTCTCTTCTGAATGACCCCCCCCGGCTACACCTGGCCTCTCGACCCAGTCCCAAGTCATAAAACTAGGTCTCGTGGATGTACCCCCCCCCCCCGGCCCCGCACAGCAAAACGTGATCTTATTGCCTGCCCAACCTTAGATCAGACCACCCCCTCCTGCCCTCGTGTCCTGTTGGAATGTCCGGCTGCAGATTGCAATCACATGTTACATTTGGGAGGGGAAAACAACATCAGAGCGACCGGTATGGGAATAGGCCTGGAGCTGGCATCCCAAACATGCCCTTTTTGTACTTCAAAGTGTCTTTATTGCAATAAGGAATGTTTGTGCATCATAAACCTGTGTATAAAAGACGGAGCCGTAGAGAAACTTGTTAGAGCACCTCGAGAAGATACCCTGTTGTCTGATTTGACGTGTTCTGTTCCGTCGGAAATAAACTCCTGTTTCCTGCCTTCCAGTCTCCAGCGCCTGCCTCTTTATTTGGTAATCATGAGATGGGTGAGAAGCGTCTAACGCCGGGCAAATATGGAAAAAGGGGTAATCGACCGGACCTGCCTGAACCCTTTGTTTAACAAATGGCGTCCCAAACGTGGGGCCCATCAGCGACACGTGGATCCAGTGAGAGAGGTCCCAACGACAGAGTGAACGACTACAACGATCGGGAAGAGCTCCTGCCCGATAGACCCTTGTCTGGCAGCCGATCATCCGAACTTCACTGGTTCCGAGCAGACCTCTCTCGAGTGATCTACGGTCCTGACTGGGAACCATCAGGAGTGCCACAGCAATTACGGAGAATAGAGGACGATCGGGCGGTGGAAACGGAAGACGAGAAACTGTCCATGCGGTCCGGGTAAGGTCGTGCAACACGACGAATTGCGAATTGATTGTTTGATTGTCATTGGAAAATACTAGTATTACGCATTTGATTGCTGTGTTCTGAGAGATTCTCTGTCTGCAAACGGGGAAGGATAGGAGTATTCTCCCTTTGCAGATAGTGAAGGGTGGGTAGCGCAGGCTTTTGCCCCCGTTGTAACCCGTCGCGCCTACTTCCCTCTCCATTCGATTGATTGTTACCCAAGCATTTATTGTTTTGGAATTGGTTCTCTTTGGATCATTCTCTATTTGCAAACAAGCACGGAGTCGCCATACTCTGTTTAGTCTTTGCAGATAGTGAAGGGTAGGTATGCGCCTTGACGCCCATTGGGCTTAGTTGCGCCATAGAAATTGCTTTTAATAGGTAACGCAGGCTTTTGCCCCCGTTGTAATCCGTCGTGCCTATTTTTTATCCCCCACTGATTGATTGTTTGACCGGACATTAATCGTTCGGAATTGGTTCTCTGAAAGGATCTTCTCTGCCTACAAACAGGGAGGAACAGGAAGATCTCTCTCTTTGCAGATAGTGAAGGGTAGGTAGCGCAGGCTTTTGCCCCCGTTGTAACCCGTCGCGCCTATTTTTATTCCTCATTTGATTGATTGATTGTTTGTCCGAACACTGATTGTTTGGAATTGGTTCTCTCTTTGGGTATTCCCTAATTGCGAATACTGTAGAATAGAAATATTCTATCTAGTCTCCGCAAAGTAGTGAAGGATAGGTAGTGCAGACTTTTGTCCCCGTTGTAACCCGTCATGCCTATCTTCTCCCCATTATTCAGTAGTTGGTTCAGCCCGGACCATTTATTAGAGGTAGACCATCTGGCTCCACCGGAGGACACCCCTAATAAAAAGGACATATATAAAGAAAAATGCGGATTAGCCGCTGTATCGTGCTAGCAAATTAAAGAACATAAAAATCGTTAGGAAAAGCAAAAGGAATCGAGCAAAATCAGTAGGCCACTGATGAGATCTCTTTTCGACCTCGCTGAAATGGAAACATTAGGAACAACCCCTCAGGAAATATGAAACTAGTGAGAAGAGCCGAACTCGACGCTATGACTGCAAGACAGCTCGGCTCCACCGCCCACCCCGCCCAAATAACGACAAACCCTAGGCAAATATTAGAAATATACAACACTCCAGCAAGGGAACATGTTAAAACGTTTTATTTTACAACTATATATTAAACAACTATTTACATGGCAAACGGCTGCAACACCAAACCCACAATGCAATTCGCCGCCTGCTTGACGCCGTTCCTGTCCCTCCTTGCGAAAAGTAGCAATATTGGGCTACTTTGGGCTACTTTTTAGTAGGTCTTTGGGCGTTAGAAAGTCTACAAAAGCCATCAGCTGGCGAGGTAGCATCGGTGGCGGCCTGGGGTAGAGGGCCATTGCGCGAACAGCCCAGAGACGACACCACGCGCCGAGGCCTGCCCCCAGGATGTATCAGCGTTACGCTCGACGAGCCCCGCGGTTGGCTGACCGGGGGACCCGCTCCTGTGGCCGTGGCAAAGAGCGGCTGGCCGCCATCGACCGGAGAAGTCGTGGGGTGAATGGCCCGGCCCGGAATGTACTGGTCCTACCATTCCCTTCTTCTCCCGGCGCCTTGCAGGCCACGGGGGGGGGATGTCTTGCATATGCCTCCGACCCCCCCCCCCTTTCATCGCCTGGTCCAGCCATAACGAATGTCAGCGAGACGGCGTGGGGTGCACTGGGAGGGAGAGGCGGCGCAGACGAGCCTCTCCCACCTCCCCAGGTGGAGGCTCCTCAGCTGCACCCCCAACGCTCCACGCACCCGGCAAAGGGTTCGTCCACTCTTGCGGTGCAGCGACGCTCCACTCACCCAGCAGGGTCTCGCCCACTGCGGCGGTGCAACGACGCCTCGCCCGGCAGGCTGGAATCCCATGGCTTTTTCGACCCAGTGACTGCCGGTAGCTGCAGAACTCCTAAAAATGGCGGTCGACTCTGCAGGAATGAGCCTGGCGTGCAAGGATGGCCTGGTCGCTGGCCAGCTAGAAAACGAGTCCCCCGTCCAGAAGCGTTCTCCTCAGCTTTGAAGATTCTACGAGAACTGCAGGGGCCCCAGGCCCCCGATGGGGAACGACTGCCATGATTGCCCGCAGAACGACCAAGACGTAGCCACGAGACGTTGGCGCCCTCATGCTGGCGCCAGCCTCAGTTTTGAATGACCAAAAATACTGCAGACTACCGATTTGATCAGTTCCGGTGGAACATCAGTATGACCCGGTAGGAAAGATTGTTGCCCCCTCCCTTTTCTTTGATTGATGGTTCATGTCACCGGTCCCTTCTGTTGCCCCTTAACGAAACTTCTGGACTGCCGAAAGAGGTTCTGGTCCGACCACGAGTTGGTGGAGACATTTTGACTATACTTGGACCCACCTGACCCCACCCAAAATGGCGCCGGTACAAACGAAACCCGCAACTCCCTGTTGTGTTCCGGATGCTCAGATTTTGATATCATGAGATATGTATGCAGTTTTTTTTGAAGCACATGGCGGGAGGGGATGAGTATTGATTGAACATTCGGACAATGATTTGATATTAAGTTCTGACGCGTCATTGATTACAGTATTATTGAAAGTTCGAATTTTCAACACTTATGGTACTTGCCCACAATGAATTTTCGATATGATTTTATTGCACTTATCGTACCTTGATGAAATAAAACGACCACCGACTCAGTTACGTTTTCCTCAAATAAATATGCCCTCAGGTACAGTTCCAGTCTGCTCCGTGGCCGGCCCACGTGGTTGTAGGCCTGCATTTGTACGTCAGCATTTTTTAAATAAAAGTTTTGTGAAAAGCAAATATAGTCGTAGCTCTTGGATTGGTAAGTTCGAATACATGATCATTGTTTCCGATATACGTAAAATACAGGCAAAATAAAGCAATTCGATCACTTAAAGGTTAAAAAGCAAAGTACCCAGAAATATTGCAAATATGAATGGTCCAAGTTCGTTGCGTGTGTTGTGTTTTTTTATTTTATTTTACTTTTGTGCAACATAAAGCAATCGACAAAGGTCCCGATGTTCTGTTTTTCTTTATATGCCACATATCTCAGGGAAATTGTTTCAGATGCCCATAAGCCAGACCCGGTACCACTGTAGACCACCCCTCCTCCTCGAAGGAAGAACACGAGTTCACCCCCACTTTGCACTGACTGCCCTTTTGTTTCGCCCCCACACAAGATCCGCAATACCACACGTGGGCGATCTATGCAATATACAGTCCATCAATGATTATGCCTCCCGCACCACCAGTCCCTCTGGGCTTAAAACGCCGAGATGGAAGGGACTGCACCCCGCGGAGATAGGTCGAATACGTGGTAAGTAAAAGCCTTTTGGGTTTATGCGCGCGGATGTGTTTTAAACGCTGCCCCCACCCCTTCTTCTTCCCCTTCTTTCTGCAGGTCGCATCGGAACATCGACTAAAGTGTGGAGAACACTTAAGCAACGCGAATTTGGGTGATATGAATGCACGCGTGTATGACCGGATGTGTGTAACTCGACTGGATATACGTTGCACGCGTTGACCTGATAAGAGAGATGTTTTTGTACGACTTGAGTGATGATTGAACGGCCGATGGAATGGGGAAAAAGGGGGTCTGACATAGTACCTATACACGACGAACAAACATAGATATAACACTCACTTACTTAGAAACGACCATCTCTCTCTCTCTCTGAACCCAGCGACTGGAGGGGTGGCCTGAAACAGAAACTTGGCGGGTTATTGCAGTATGACAAAAATATGACTCCAACCGGCCCCCGAATAATGCAACCAAGAATGACGTGCACCTACGAGTAGATTCTTACGACATGAAACTCGAAGCTGCCCATTGTTCCCCCAACTGACACCCTCCGTTGCCTCAGCCTGGATACCCATTCGCTAAAAACGATTCAAAGATCCCACCGTAAGTACTAGCCCGACCAGGTTAGTTCCCGAACAATTGACGAAAGTGTAAGTATTTGCAACAGAGACCAACAGCAAAAGACAGCCAGGCGAATTAAATAGGAAACTAAGGATGCGCAGCATGCAGGAGGAAATATCTTTGGCCAAGTACTGTTCTATGTTTTGTCTTGAGTTCTGTATGTAATACATGTACCCCCCCCCGACTGAATTCATGTGTACGTAGTATATGGATTTACGTTATGTTATGTTATGTTATACTGGGATTTTATATAGCGCACGGCTACTCAAAGAGTGTCCCGGCGCTTTGTTTTGCAAGCTAACTACAACACAACAAATAAAAACAGAAAGGAAACCGTCAAAGCTCAGAGACAAAAACTAAGAGGTGAAAAGCCACGTTTTGAGCCCCTTCCTAAAAGCCAGTCTGTGTTTCTATATAACATGACCCCTACTGTTTTGTGTTGTGTGCGCACTAAAATGGCCTATTATTGTACACGTTTCTCTCTCTCTTTCTTTCTCTCCATGTCGTACGTGTACCGAATAGTTCATTTGAAATGCGGACGACTCTCTCTCCGAGGGTCCCCCTGTTCCCTCTTCCTTTGTGTGGTAACGTTGTGCCCCCGCCGGCACGAGCCTAATTGGTTTTTCGAACACAAAGGTGTTCGACAAATTGCCAGAAACTAAAACAATTGTGATTTGCCATATTACTACCTCTCCTTTCTGTAAAAATGATAGAACTTGAATTGGCTATGAAGGAAAGGACAGGTAAGACGACTGATGTCCCCTAATCTGGCCCTTTTTATAGGAGGATTATACGTCAGTGGCCTTCTGTTCTCAGCTCGTTAGAAACACAATCTCCTATGCCTAGATTGCCCCACCCCTCTGCACCCAAGTACGGATGTCCAAAACATCCCCGTTCCTCCCGCTTTACCCCAGCTCCGTAAACTCGAAGTATAACTGATGACCCTGATTAACTGTTGCTCCCCGAGAAAAGAGTGTTTAGCCTCTACCTCTCTCTCATGATGATAGAAGACTGCCAGGGCTTGGGGTAGAAAAACGAGTCTCTACCGAAGGATCCGATTTCGAGTTTGATGAAGTACACAGTCAATAAGAGTCGGATCTCTCCCTGTACGTCATGAATGAACGCCAAATAGGCTTAGCACATACCCAGTAGACATGCCTGTATACATGCTCCACAGTGATAACTTCTGACCGTGACCGATGAACGAACCCCCAACTACTTAGATTTGGGACGGAATTGAAATGTATAAATATCTTCTCTTGTCAGTTCTCTAAAACCTGTTTTGTACCCATTCAAGGATACACAGTCACCGGAAGAGAGGGGCCGGACGTGACGCACAGCCTGGCCACAGATCATGAGGCACGTGTGACCTCGACCTAAGATGGAGCCGCAGAGCAACGGGACGCGGGACGATGCACCACTCTCAAACGCAGAAAATGAAGGAATGGAGGGCCGCCTTGAAGCCCTCTACTTGTTGACCAACGCGTGCCAGAAGTCCCCGCCCCTTTGAGCCCGATTGATGGACCTGCCTGCACATCACCCTTTGCTCCCTTGGTTTGTCTCAAAGATCTGGTCCCACTCCGCCCTCTCTTCCCTCGATTATCCTACAAAACCCCCCTCTTTCCCTTTCACGTGGATTTTGACTCAGAGAAAAAGAACAGCATTTAGGTAGAATAGGGTTTGCCACGGAAGGAGAAAGAAATGCGGGTGCCCAGCATGAGGCGCCCTTAAAAAGATTAGTTAGGAAACAGGACTGTGGTCTAACAGCAGAAGACAGATCGCACCCTGCGACGTGTAAAGAAGGATCCGAGCTGGACCTATAGCTCCACCACCGGTGCTCAACAGCGCCAACGGAAGAAAACGAACTACCAGAGCCTACCAGTGATGGCTCGCTACTAAAAAGACACTGTGGCGAAGACCCCCCCCTTTTTCGGAACTTTCTACACCCCTTGACTAATTGCTTGTATTGGACTAAATTCCTCCCGCAACCACTTTTTGCCTGTAAAATGTTTCATCGGTCACTTTTTAAATACGACAAATGTAAATTTATATGTATTCTACCTCGTATGTCGCATCAACTGCACACTGTTATATGCAAGTCCACCAGTATTGACAAACGCTATTTCATTGACAACACATGACTATATGTACACCCCGTCAGTTATGATAAACACGGAAATGACCTAACTTATGTTAAAAAGCGGCGACTGTGGAAAATGACAATGTATATGTACATAAGCGGCGTTCATTTGTGTTCACCCTCGCCACTGTTGAAGGTAAAGCGAAAGTCACGAAACAGTGGCCCCGCCATCTTGTCCCCTTTTAGGCCCCATCACGAACATAGATAGTAGCCATTTTTGTGTCATGACCTCTCTGCCCACTGCCAATAGCCTGCATCTCTCTCTCTCCCCCCACTCCCCAGCCTCGCGAGTATTCCCCCACGCCCTGACAGCCCCCGGTCTCTCCCGCGCGGGCCATAAACGCACCTCTAAACACGACCCTGCCTCCGTGCTGAACCCCTGCCCCCTCGCTCTTTCATCCCACCCATAGAACAGACCCTTTCGGTAACCTCTTCCTCCCTGCCCGATTGCCCGGCCTGATCCCAGGCCATCACCTAGCCCAACAGATGCAGTTTATTGCTTCCTACAGTAGGACCTCGCCTCACATCAGAGGAGCGGTGATTAATAAAGGCCTTCACACCCCTAGATCTGACCGACACCCCTGCATTCCTCCCAGGAACACCCTTCCTCTCTTCTGAATGACCCCCCCCGGCTACACCTGGCCTCTCGACCCAGTCCCAAGTCATAAAACTAGGTCTCGGGGATGTACCCCCCCCCCAGCCCCGCACAGCAAAACGTGATCTTATTGCCTGCCCAACCTTAGATCAGACCACCCCCTCCTGCCCTCGTGTCCTGTTGGAATGTCCGGCTGCAGATTGCAATCACATGTTACATTTGGGAGGGGAAAACAACATCAGAGCGACCGGTATGAGAATAGGCCTGGAGCTGGGATCCCAAACATGCTCTTTTTGTACTTCAAAGTGTCTTTATTGCAATAAGGAATGTTTGTGCATCATAAACCTGTGTATAAAAGACAGAGCGTAGAGAAACTTGTTAGAGCACCTCGAGAAGATACCCTGTTGTCTGATTTGACGTGTTCTGTTCCGTCGGAAATAAACTCCTGTTTCCTGCCTTCCAGTCTCCAGCGCCTGCCTCTTTATTTGGTAATCATGAGATGGGTGAGAAGCGGCTAACGCCGGGCAAATATGGAAAAAGGGGTAATCGACCTGACCTGCCTGAACCCTTTGTTTAACAATTGGTTGGAGAATTTATGCATCTTAAAGAACTACCTTATGAAGGGTTGTCCTCCAAAATCTTGCATCTGTCCTACTGTCAGAATCCTTGCAACACTGCGCTCTAGGTGCACCGCTTGTTTTATCTGAATGTTTTGTTTTTGTTTTTTGTATTTATACAGTTTGTGGGTGCTCTCGAGGTGACGTCTTCCGCCAGGTGGCATCAAGTGAACAGTGGTACAATAAGTGCCGTCAATGGTACATTGGCGGCATCCCTCTGAGGCACACACGTGTCTCCTCTTTACGAAGATTTCATTTCCAAACTTGATTTCATCATTTCATGAGAATTTTTATTAGTTCATTTGTATTTTCACGTTGAATCATTCATTAAATTGCATTCTTTGATAAGATACTTCAGTAGACATCATTACTACTCATCCTCCTATGCATTTCGGGTACATAACACCCTTCTTCAGGGAGAGGCACTAGAATTCAAAAGCATATATAAAGCAAAAATCAATATGTCGTATTCAACAATAACTGGGACTTTTTACGAGTTTTCAAAAGTGCTACATGCCACCAACTAAAGTGCATATTGTGCTCAAATCAACCGTTATCCCCGATCTGGGGTAGAAAACATTACTCACATGAGTCCCTTTCAGCAATGTACTCCGCCTAAAAAAACATTAACGGCATATATCACAAATTAGAGTGCACCTGCTTGTACGTAGATATAAGCAGCGCTATGGTCATGCAACCCCGCCACTAACCTTCAAACGTTCATATCAACTGCTTCTGAGCCGTCCGACTCTTACAATCAGCTGCTAAGGTATCCAAGCGTTCATGGCGCATTTACCGCGCTTCCGTATATGAACTCAAGTCTTTTCCAATTGGACCACCTCGCGGTCCTAGATTAACTAATTATGAGATAGAATTACTCCAGAAGGGAACTTCATATGTACCAACGACCAGTTCGGATCAACTAGAACTAGAAGTGAGTTTCTTCAAATTCATGAGGAAATTAAAATTGAGACATTTTTTTGACGTTTTACCCAAGCCTAATATAGGAGAACAAGATCAGTTAATGGGACTTAGACCTAGCAGTACTTTTCAATCACCAGTAAGCCATAAAACGCTTGACCTGTTTGAGAAACTCGTGAAACAGGATCTTTCAAAAATCAACCCAAAACGAAAGTCTATTATTAAAAAAAACATCACACAGAAAGATCTGGATACCTTAAAAAGATTGGCGAACAATGACGCCATTATCTGCGTGAAAGCGGACAAAGGAGGAGCTTTGGTTATAATGTACAAGGACATGTACTCTCAAAAAGTTTCGGAACACATATCGGATAAGGATACATATCTTAAACTGGAAGGAAACCCCACTATGGAGTATATGAAAATACTAAGAGGAATAGTGGAAAAAGCAGCAGACATGGGTACCATTAATCAAAAAAACCAAGAAATTTTTACTAAAAGATCATCCGAAAAGTCCGACATTGTACATGATACCAAAGATTCACAAAAACTTGTATGATCCTCCTTTACGACCTATCGTCTCCACGTTTGGGAGTTTACATGAACCTTTGGGTCAACTACTTGATAAATATCTACAACCAACCGTAAAGAAAATGGTGACGTATGTAAAAGACACTACCGATTTTCTTCTCAAACTTCAGGCAGTTGAAATTCAACAAGAAGAGACGCTAATTCTATGTACTGTGGACGTCAGATCGCTCTACACCTCAATTCCCCATTCATTAGGTATTGAAGCTGTGGAACAGGCCATTTTAAACACTGAACTGGAAATTCCAATGAAGACATTTCTCATGGAGTTGATGTTATTCACACTCTATCAAAGTTACTTCAAATACGACAACACTTGGTACCAACAGCTCGTAGGCACCTCTATGGGTAATTCAGCTGCGCCGGCGTATGCTAACATTTTCATGATGCAATACGAAAATCAACACATTCTATCCAAAGCAGAGTGGCGTGAAAATTCAAAATGAATCGTCAGTTATATTGACGACATGTTCATCATCTGGAAAAATACAAAGGAGAAATTGCAATCTGCACTTATGGAACTCAACAGAGCGGACAACAAAATACAATTCATGTGGGAAATATCAGACAAAAAGATCACGTTCCTTGACGTAGAAGTCACCATCACGGAAAGGGGGTTTGAAACCGACATTTACCGCAAGTCAACCGACAGGAACAATACCCTATACTTTTCTAGCTTTCACCAGATGTCTTTAAAACATCACTTACCTTTTTCACAAATGGCAAGAGTAAAATGTATTACTTCTGATAAAAGTAAAGCATCACAGAGGATGTATGAAATGGGACAAAGTTTCCTAACAAGGGGTTATCCACAGGAAGTTGTCTCAAAAGCCAAGAGAAGAGTACAAGACATAAATCGCATTGATCTGTTGAAAGGTCATACAAAAAGCACGGAAAACAGAATAGTGGCAGTGTCCAAATTTTCAACCTTAAGTAATGAATTAAAAAAAAGTGTTCTACGACATTGGCAACTTCTGGAATTGGAAGTAGACTTTAATAACATCTTCAAAGAACCGCCTCTTTTTGCTTATACCCGTTGAAATAACATTGGTGAAATCCTCAAACACAAGAGGAACAAAAAAGTGATATACAAGGGGACAAGACCCTGTATGAGCTGTTGAAACTGCAACAACATAATCAGAGGAAATGTCATCAATCACCCGATGAAAGGTCATGAAATCAAATTAAAGGTCACAGCAACCTGTGACACGTCAAACGTGGTTTATCTACTCAAGTGCCCATGTGGCAAAACGTATGTTGTAAAAACTGAAAGGAAAATAAAAACTAGACTCAAGGAACATAAATCCAACATCCGAACTCAGAATATCAAATCATCCATTGCAGTGCACTTCCTGGAAGCTCACCACAATATTTCTCAATTGAAGTTTCTCATACTGGAATACGTGGAGAAACAAGAAGGAAGAGACAATAATAGATTTTTGTTGCAACGAGAAAACACAAGGATTCATAGACTATCCTCGAGCAAGCCAAATGGGCTCAATGATCGTATCGAGTTAGCATGTTATTTATAACTGTTTAACACAATTTAGCAACCCAGTGGGTCGCAATATTTCCTGATGTGATTCTGGCAATGCCTGTATTTAATTCACTATGTTTAATTTAAAATACATTTGGAGCTTTGCACAATAACAGTGCTTATACCAACACATGCTGATTTTTCTTATAGCCACCCGTTTTCACTGTTTCATGTTTTTATTTTGTGTTAATTTGTGTTTTTTTCGAGTTGAACAGACGTTTTTTATGATTTATTAAGTAGATAGGAGAAGTAGCAATGTCGAGGTGAGGTTCCCGTAGGAGTCTTTCGTTTATTGTTGTAGATCAGGTGACCGCGAGGTGGTCCAATTGGAAAAGACTTGAGTTCACATACGGAAGCGCGGTAAATGCGCCATGAACGCTTGGATACCTTAGCAGCTGATTGCAAGAGTCGGACGCCTCAGAAGCAGTTGATATGAACGTGTGAAGGTTAGTGGCGGGGTCGCATGACCATAGTGCTGCTTATATCTACGTACAAGCAGGTGCACTCTAATTTGTGATATATGCCGTTAATGTTTTTTTAGGCGGAGTACATTGCTGAAAGGGACTCATGTGAGTAATGTTTTCTACCCCAGATCGGGGATAACGGTTGATTTGAGCACAATATGCACTTTAGTTGGTAGCATGTAGCACTTTTGAAAACTCGTAAAAAGTCTCAGTTATTGTTGAATACGACATATTGATTTTTGTTTTATATATGCTTTTGAATTCTAGTGCCTCTCCCTGAAGAAGGGTGTTATGTACCCGAAATGCATAGGAGGATGAGTAGTAATGATGTCTACTGAAGTATCTTATCAAAGAATGCAATTTAATGAATGATTCAACGTGAAAATACAAATGAACTAATAAAAATTCTCATGAAATGATGATATCAAGTTTGGAAATGAAATCCTTGTAAAGAGGAGACAAGTGTGTGCCTCAGAGGGATGCCGCCAATGTACCATTGACACAACAAACAAGGGCTTTGACTCATCCACAGTAATGCAGAGTCCAATACTAGAATAAACAACAGAAGGGCAAATACTGTGACTGATTTCACAGAAAGAACAATTAGAACCCAAACTAACAATGATTCAATTGCTAGTCGGCTTTTGAACTGAATCAATTGTATTTATTTCTATATATTTGAAAAATCTTATTTTTTGTACATATTAACACACAATAGAAAAATGCTTTTTACATGTATATATATAAAGAACACCAACAAAAGATAGACAGAATAGTTTACAGTAGGACAAATAGTCCGTGTAGTGAACACAACCTTTCATATAACAGTCGTACCACATTCACACTCACATTCCATACATACCATAATCAACATTGTGCATGTGAGACAAAACGAACAAGAAAATAAATGAGGTCAGGAAAACCAAGTTGAAAGCAAATCACAAATGGCATTAAAAGTATTGAAGAATACTCAATATCACAACGCTTGTATAACAAACAAGATGTATAAAGTTCCTTTCTGACCACAAAACCTAGACAACAAGAGGTATACAAGGTCGACGCGTTTCGAATCGGACCCTTTGTCCGATTCTCATCAGGACCGAAAATCTGAGTGTAATCAGTGTTGGGGCACGGGGATGTGCTGGGTCAGGTGTGATTAGATCCAAGGGTGCTGCGTTCGAAACTGAAAATCAGGGGAATTTAGTTGGAATCGCCCATGCAGAGCCTTTGGCTTGTGTTGGCTTCTCTTGCAGCGTTAACCGGGGCTTCTCGCAGTCTTCCGCATGCTCTGCATGGGCGATTCCAACTAAAAACATTCGGAACGGGACCCTGAGCTATTCCGCGTCCCAGAGCCTCACAAAAAAAGCGCCTTATCAAGATGGTCCCCTGATTTTCAGTTTCGAACGCAGCACCCTTGGATCTAATCACACCTGACCCAGCACATCCCCGTGCCCCAACACTGATTACACTCAGATTTTCGGTCCTGATGAGAATCGGACAAAGGGTCCGATTCGAAACGCGTCGACCTTGTATACCTCTTGTTGTCTAGGTTTTGTGGTCAGAAAGGAACTTTATACATCTTGTTTGTTATACAAGCGTTGTGATATTGAGTATTCTTCAATACTTTTAATGCCATTTGTGATTTGCTTTCAACTTGGTTTTCCTGACCTCATTTATTTTCTTGTTCGTTTTGTCTCACATGCACAATGTTGATTATGGTATGTATGGAATGTGAGTGTGAATGTGGTACGACTGTTATATGAAAGGTTGTGTTCACTACACGGACTATTTGTCCTACTGTAAACTATTCTGTCTATCTTTTGTTGGTGTTCTTTATATATATACATGTAAAAAGCATTTTTCTATTGTGTGTTAATATGTACAAAAAATAAGATTTTTCAAATATATAGAAATAAATACAATTGATTCAGTTCAAAAGCCGACTAGCAATTGAATCATTGTTAGTTTGGGTTCTAATTGTTCTTTCTGTGAAATCAGTCACAGTATTTGCCCTTCTGTTGTTTATTCAATGTACCATTGACGGCACTTATTGTACTACTGTCAGAATCCAACAGTAATTGGAGAAGTTACTTAAGGCGTTCAACGGAAAGCAGCACACTTTACTCTTATTTTTAGGTCTCGACCTAAAGCATTGCTTTTAGCAATGGTCGAGATTTCTAGTAAGCGGTCTGAAAAGTCTGCCAACGGCGGATTAGCCACTGTTCATGTGACCTATGCGCGTGCACAAACCAGTTACGTGACAAACAACCATTTGTCTGTGCCTCGGAGACTTCAAAGCTGCTGCTCCCCCGCCCTCCGCATCAGACTTCAAAGGAATGCGCTCCCGCCCCCACCACAGCAATGCCGAGAGCTTGTTTACCATCCTTTTACAAGCTGACTTTTCTCCTACTGCATTGCAGTTTTACTGGCTGATTACTGTAATACTAGATGGGACTCATGTTTAGCATTCATCCTGCCCATGTCCAATGCGCGCGTTTGTAAAGGGAACTCGGATAAGCAGAAGCATGCCAATGCTTTTCTGCCGCTGCCCTCTTTTTTTTTTTAACTTAGAGGAACACCCTATTTTCAAAAACATTTAACTATTTTGATTAATAGCAAAACACTTGTGTTATTTATTAGGCTGCAGTAGAAACCTCGCTGTCAGGCTGCTGACAAATAGTGGAGATCCCTTCACTAATTTATCAGGCTGCCAGGACAATAAACTTACTTTCACGGCCTCTTTCACCGTGTCTCCTTCACGGCCTCTTTCACCGTGCCTCTTTCACGGCTGCGCGGCATGCTTGTTTACAATTATTATTCCTCCCCCGCCTCGGGCTCCTTGGTCCGTCACCCGCCCAGGACGACCCGAGACCTTTCCGCCTGCAGCTTCGCGCAGACATTGCTAGTCTCTTTCAAAATTTTGGGCTGATTGTGTTCCGATTTTGTCTGAGCAGTTGTTCTGTACTTGTAAAATTGGATATGTACAATCCTGTTTAGAAATATGTTACTCTGAAAATGTGACTACATCCGTTATCTTTACGTACAAAGATAATTTTTCATTTCATAGAGCTTTGTGTTTCACCAAAGGTTCCATTACATCAGAGATCGAAAACAGCAGTGTTATAATGAATAAAGTTTGCAGAAAAGTGAAGTCGAGCGTTCAGAAGGTTTTTACTTTGGCTGTTGAAGGAGGATAGGCTGCTGTATTGTCTGAGACTGACCAGATTAGTGTTGCTTTAAAAGGCAGATGCCTATCTACACTAAAGGTTTCTAGTCACATATGCAACATTTTGAAAAAAAGCACTGCTGCTGCGCAGGGTATGAATGTGTTCTTAGGGACTAAACTAGTTTATTATTGGACTTTCATTGGCAAGGAGTTTAGGTCCGGTCTGTGCCTTTAATTGCTGCATAGGTTTTGCTCATGTTAACCACTAGATCCATTGTGCCTCCATTTGTACGTTGCAAATGCATGGTGTTCCGTTGATGTTGTGGATGGATCTTCACTACGTCAATGCCAAAACACCGTGTAAGGTGTAAAAACTTCTATTCTAATACAAGATCACCTTTATGGTTAAAAACATTTTCACACGTAATGTTCAATCATTACTTTGACACAGCAACTCATTGCTCTGAAACGGCATATGATGTGGAGTACCTGGTTGTCCCACCTTTGAAATTAAATATGGATTGCACTTTTAATAAGGGCTCATACGGTTTTCAGTAAAACAGCAATTCTGATTTTGAAGGAATGAAGTGCAGTGGCAGTAACCACTGACACAATTTGCCGTTCAAAACCAAAACTGCAAGTGAAACCAGACCACAGCGAATGGGTTGGTTAACACCTTGTTTTTGCATCCATTTCGTGGGGAAGCTGTCTGCATTCCTCGCATGCCACTCATCTCTTTCGCATGTTTCCATCCGCCTGTCTCCTCTCACCTCTCTGTAAACACGGACGGACGTTTCCGCCCCTCTTATCTCCCGGCCTCTCCCCACCTCCCCGACACACCTTCTCTCGTCTCCTTCCCATCCCGTCCCGTCTTTGTCTTTTATCGCTATCCCACCCAGTTGGCTTTTCCACCCGCTGCAGCAACGGCCCCATTGTATAAATCCTTTCTTCCATTCTCCACCTTATCTCTCTATCTCTCTCTATGAGCCTGCCACCGAGGCTCGGGGTCTGTATTAACACAGGGACACGCCCAGCGTCTGCCACCCACCCCCACCGTCCGCCGCTGCAGCGGGGAGCCCTCGCATTAAACCGGCTCTATATTGGGGCGCTGCACCTTTGGGCCAAGCCCACCATTTTCTTAAATTGTCACTGTGGACACCTGGGATACTACACAATAAACACAATATCTGGAATACTTCGCTCCAAGCACCAACAGTGTACTTTATACACAGCCAAGTCAATGAAATACTTCATTTAACGCATATCTATGTACTCCAGTCAGAGTAATATACTCCTGTGTGGCCCTCTGTGAGTGCCTGGATGAGAGCCACGTCCTTGGATTTCATTCAGAGTCCTGTCTGCATAATCCATTCAGCTCCGTCTGTATATTACAATCAATGCTCCCCCTGTATGTATCTGGGTGTGTCTGCCGCAAAGTCCTCTGTCTCTATAAGCCAATCATAACAGAGTCGGTGTATTCAGCCCTGTCCCTGTCTAAATATTCCAGTGACCGCCCTATCTTTATGGTCCAATCCGAGGCCCTTACAGTACACTTCAGTCGTAGGCCAGACTAATACACCTCAATCACAAACCTTTGTGGCATGTATCATTCATAGCCCTGTCTGAAAAACTGCAATCGTGCCCTGTCTAGTACGTATCAATCTTCGCCCTGTCTAATATACACAAATCACCACCCTGTCTGATACACTCCAATCACTGGTACCTATCAATCATCAACTTCTGATTAACTTCGATCAGAGCCCTGTCTCATACATCAATCCAAGCCTTGTCTTTGTACCACATTCACAGCCATGTCAAGCAACATCACTTAATGCCATCCATGCACTCTTCACTCAATGCGCTATTCATCCATCATAATGAAGCCTAGGTGCTTGAATTAGAATACTTGAGTGAGAGCATTGTCAGCATACCAGAGCTATCTATCGCCCTCACTCTATTTATCTATCACCCTCACTCTATCTATCTATCGCCCTCACTCTATCTATCTATCGCCCTCACTCTATCTATCTATCGCCCTCACTCTATCTATCTATCGCCCTCACTCTATCTATCTATCACCCTCATCCTATCTATCTATCGCCCTCACTCTATCTATCTATCTATCTATCTATCTATCTATCTATCTATCTATCTATCTATCTATCGCCCTCACTCTATCTATCTATCTATTGACCTCACTCTATCTATCGCCCTCACTCTATCTGTCTATCTATCGCACTCTATCGCCATCACTCTATCTATCTATCTATCGATCGCCCTCACTCTATCTATCTATCGCCCTCACTCTATCGCCTTCACTCTATCTATCGCCCTCACTCTATCTATCGCCCTCACTCTATCTATTGCCCTCACTCTATCTATCTATCGCCCTCACTCTATCTGTCTATCGCACTCTATCTATCGCCATCACTCTATCTATCTATCGCATCACCACAGCATCACTCAGCACCACCACAGCATCACTCAGCATCACTCAGGGGCACCACAACATCACTCAGGGGCACCACAACATCACTATGCGCTACCACAGCATCACTGAACACCACAGTATCACTCGTCGCCACCACAACATCACTCAGCGCCACCACAGCATCAATCTGTGCAACCATTCAACAACAACTGGTTCAAATATGTTCTCTCAATGTTTCAAGCTTTATTACAAATGTCACAAAAAGATGTTCATATTTCACTTCTGTTCTTGGATTTTCGTCACAATAAAATACACTGAACATGATCTTCACAAAAGTTATTCACAAAAGTTTAAGCTATTGCCATTCTAAATTACAATAACTTTTATTTAAGTATTAATTATTTAAAAAAATTAAAAGCCATTGTTATTTGTAATAGCAATACATCTAAGTCACGTAAATACAAAACATGTTGCATTACAAATGTTATAGGTGTCACATTTGCAAAAGTTAAAAGTATTGGCATTGTAAATGACAAAGCTATTAATTTCGCTATTTTCAAAACCAACACATACATAAAAAAATTGTCATTTACAATACCAATAGCTCAAACTTTCCTAATGCGAGACCTATTATACCTGTGGAGGTCGCTCTTTCAGGCTTTTGGCGCCTCAGCTTTGGAACACTCTGCCCCTAGCTTTACGCAGTACCTCCAATCTGCTGAATTTTAGGAAGGGCCTTAAAACTTGGCTGTTCGCCCTTTAGGTTCTTCCTTCTTCCCCCTGGGCCTGTTTTATTTTACTGTGTTGTGTTTTCACTGTTTTGTTTTCTTAATAAAAGCGCCGGGACACTCCAATGGAGTAGCCGTGCGCTATAAAAGTTTAAATTAACATAACATAACATATTGCATTGCAAATGCTTGTTGTAAATTGTCTTCATGAAAAATTCCCAAAATCAACCAAATATTGATCCACTACATTTTTCCCTGAGGCAGAGTTCTTTCGACACAAACGCACCAAAGTGTTTCAGCATCAGACCTCGTTAATCATGTATACTCCAAGGGTGTAGTCGTTAAAACAATTTGACAAGGGATAATATATTTGAAGTTGAAAGACCACTTTTAGCAAACGTTATTGTTATTCTGCTAAAACCAGCCATGGAGCAACAGCAGGCACAACCCTCATTGTCGGATTTTGGAAAATAAGTTGCTTACCTCAAAAAACATGCTTTCTGATAGACACTTTTTGACAGATATTTTGACATTTTCCCAGATGCTAGGCTGGATCTGTGCAATCTAGACATGGAACAATAAGACTATCAGCTAGTGACATCGCTGGTCCTATGTAGGGTGCAACAGTCAACAGGGATATCAGTTTGACCACATTTTCCCCAAAATGCACTGAGGCTAATGATACAGGATAGCAGAGCCAAACCACAAGTAAAACGTAAAACCAAGCCTAATCAAAAACTTTGAGAGGGGTGGTGGGAGGGCAATAAGGATTCTGCTGGAATATGTGTATCCACCAGAAAGTACATTATTACAGGTAAGTAACTTGTCATTCTAAAGGCTACTCGTTACAGCAGAAAGTTGGAAGATTGCTTCAATCCTTCTTCTTTTAAAAACACCAAATCTGGATGCAGACAACCCCAACAACTACAGGCCTATCTCCAGACTTCTCTTTCCGGCCAAGCTGATGGAGAAAGCCATACACACTGAGCTTTCTCTATTCATCCAGGATCATAATCTACTGGATGCCTCCCAGTTTGGCTTCAGAAGGCAACACAGCACTGAGACAGCTTTGATCACAGATGCTTGATATATCAGACAACCTTAGATAAAACAACAAACAGGGGAGTGCCCTGAGGGTGGGGAGCACGCAGGCGACGACGCAACATGGAGACAGATGGTAGAGAAGGATGCGGGTGGAAGCTAGAGATAACAATGGGGAAGCACACGGACAACGGAGGGTGGATGGAAGTCGCTAGGGAAGTGTAGAGACAACGAAGGAGGGATGGGGAAGCAAGAATGGCAACAGAAGGTGGGCGGACAGAGAGTAACCAAAAATGGCGACTGTGGAAGAGACGATTAAGGGAGAAACACACTGGTGAGATAGAAGAACATGCAGTACAGGAGGGACACTGCTCGAAAACTCAGGTGAGTTCTTAACCAAACAGAAAATAAGTATTGCTTAAAAGAGAGCAATCGACGAACTCAAGTAATGGGTCCATGTTCTTGGTGGGGACAAACTCCTGAAGAGGAATCAAAGCCCCCAAAGCTGACAAATACAAAGCGAGTTAATGAGAATGACAATGAAGCCAATTAATAGTAACCAATGAGCTCCAAGCCCACTTTAAGCTAATATCATGTCTTGCAAGAGACAGCACATGTTCTGCCTTATGCTAGACCTAAAAGTGAGTGCTAATGTTAGCCACCTGCAACCACCAGCTCCAATGAAGCACTGTATGCTCTCAACCTCTCGATAATGCTAGCAGTAGACATATATGACAATAAGATGAGCAGGCCCTCTTCTAGCTGCCACAACAGAAGCCAGTTGCCCTATCTGGCTTATAAATTTAGACAATAGTAACAATATTTGTTGGGTGCATAGAATAATCCAAGGCACATTTAGGAAGGTTCACTTCTTTTATTTGAAATATATAACTCTTACGTATAAACTATATATTCTTGTCATTAAATTATACATTCATTCAGGCATTAAAACAGGTAGGAAAATATCCATTGTTTTCCAATAAACATCAATTGATAAATTGTGTGTGAATAAGTTGATTGTATGTAGAGGTAAAAGTGGTTTTCCAGGTACTCTCAATCTAGGTAAGAAGAGGTGAGAATGGATCAATAGTGATTCTTAGTTTTAGTCATGGTAAAAGGCGGAAGCTTCAATAGGAATCGTCCTTGAGGCTCGAACTACAGTTTATCTGATTGGGTAGAACTCTTGGTGAAATTACTAGCAGTAATGCTCCCAATTACCCCATATGTATCTAGAAGAGGATGGGTAACCGGAATAGTACAAATCGCTCATAGACCAAACGCATGTCAACTGGGGTGTAATAGGCTGAAGAAAATGTAGAAGGAATGTTCTCCAGGGCATCCGTATCGATCCAGTGCACATACATAATAACTGGGAGCATTACTGCTAGGAATTTCACCAAGAGTTTGACCCCATCACATAAACTGTAGTTCGAGCCACAAGGACGATTCCCTTGAAGCTTCCGCCTCTATCTTGATTAGAACTAAGAATCACTTTTGGTCCATGCTCACCTCTTCTTACCAAGACTGAGAGTACCTGGGAAACCACTTTGAACCCTACATACAATCAACTTATCCACACACAAATTATCAATTGATGTTTATTGGGAAACAATGGATATTTTCTATCCGTTTTAATGCCAGAATGAATGTATAATTTAATGACAAGAACTTTTTCAAATGTCATGCATAAGTGTTCATCTTACAACTTGAGCACAACTGTATTGACACATAATAAATATTTTTGGGTGGCGGTGGTTGTGGGTGTTGTGCTTGTAGTGCCTGTGGGTGTACATTCAATAGTGTATGTATGTAGTTGGTGTGCAATGTTATATGTAAAAAAAGGGCATTACACATTACCTACCTATACATTATGATACATTCACAACATATATGTGTGGTAGGATAAAGATGAGTAGTACTTACTTGTCTCCACACCAATATGGCCTTACTCCATCAGGGCCCTGCCGCCAGCACAACAGGAACATCTAAGTCGGCTCTGGAGTACTGTTAGCCAGCAGAGAAGAGCGCTGAGGGAAACTGTTTATTGCCACAACATCTAAATACGGCGGGTGGACCGCCGTCAGCTTGACGGAGTACTTTGAACCGCCGCCGCCGCAACGGCGGGCTGACAGCATTCCCGCCAACATCTATATCAGACCCAAAGTTGTCTTTTATGTTGTAACCATACATATTTGCTACCTGTTTTATGCCAGAATGAATGTATAATGTAATGACAAAAATATATAGTTAATACATAAGAACAAGTTACTTACCTTCGGTAACGCTTTTTCTGGTAGATACAGTATCTGCCTGTGGATTCCTCACCTTGTGAATATCTCCCGTGCGTCAGCAACGTTCGGAAAATTCTTTGTAGCACGCCGGCGTGGACGACGTCATAGGAGCACGGCATCGCGCGCGACTCCGTCTGACGTCACCGACTCCTTATTAGACCCACGTCGGCGTGATGACGTCAGTTCCGCCCCTTTTTTCCGTGCCTTAGAGGCACCCGGACGGACCAATGACAGCAAATATACATATATACAGTGTACATAGTACATACAAATCAAAACTGCACACATAGTGCGTAGCAAAGGTATTAAAAACCCAATACATACAAATATAAATACACAAACTCAGGTATAGCAGAGCGGACAACGGGGAGGCGGGTGGGTCAGTGAGGAATCCCCAGGCAGATACTGTATCTACCAGAAAAAGCGTTACCGAAGGTAAGTAACTTGTTCTTCTGATAGATACATCTGCCTTGTGGATTCCTCACCTTGTGAATAGAGTCCCACAGCAGTCCCCACTCCCGGAGGAGGGTGTCCACTCTGCTATACCAAGAAATCTTGGAGGACAGAGCGCGCAAAGTGGCCGTCCCTCCTCACCACGGTATCTAAGCAATAGTGCTTCGCGAATGTGTGGAGGGAGGCCCAAGTCGCGGCTCTGCAAATGTCCTCAACAGGAACACCCCTAGACAAAGCAGATGTTGCAGACTTTGCTCTAGTTGAATGTGCTCTGATACCCTCAGGAGGGTCCTTACCCGCCAGAGAGTAGCAAATCTTGATGCACAAGATTATCCATCTGGAAAGTGTGCGCTTGTGCACCGCTCTGCCCTTTTTGCAGCCAGCAAAAACCACGAAGAGCTGATCATCAACACGACAGTCTTTAGTCCTATCGAGATAGAAACTGACTGCTCTCTTAGGGTCCAAGCGATGAAGCCTCTCCTTCTCCTTGGAAGGGTGAGGGGGAGGATAAAAGGAGATGGAAGGGAGTAACCACCTTAGGGAGAAAATCAGCCCTGGTCCTGAGTACCATTCTTTCAGCATGAATGGTCAAGAAAGGGGGCTTGGAACTAAGAGCCTGAAGCTCACTTACCCTCCTTGCCGAGGTAATTGCAACCAAGAAGACCGTTTTAAAAGAAAGAAGCCTCAAGGGACTCTTGTGCAAGGGTTCGAAGGGAGAACCCATCAAATAGGTTAACACAAGATTCAAATCCCAATGAGGAACAATAAAAGGAGTAGGAGGGAACTTATTAGTAAGACCCTTCAAAAATCTTAAAACTACAGGAGACTTAAAAAGAGAAGGCTGAACCGGCAAACAGAGAAATGCCGACAAAGCCGAAAGATAACCCTTGACTGTGGCAACAGCAAATCCTTGCTGCGCCAGAGAAAGAGCAAACTGTAAAATGTCAGACAAATGAGCCTTTAAAGGGTCAACAGCCCTCTCCCCACACCAAGAGACAAATTTAGACCACCTATAAGAATAGATGGACTTAGTGGAGTCACGCCTGGCAGAAAGAATAACATCCACCACATCGTGAGGGAGAGAAAAGGAATTCAAGTTGCCCCGTTCAATCTCCAGGCATGAAGGTGTAATGTCTGGAGGTGGGGTGTAGAACCTGCCCCTCCATCTGAGAGAGGAGGTCTGCCCTGAGAGGGAGACGGAGCGGCGGGTGAGAGGAGAGGTGGAGTAGGTCCGTGTACCACACCCTTCTTGGCCAATCCGGGGCGACCAATATGACTTGGGCCCGGTCCTGGCGAATCTTCCTCAGAACCCGAGGAATCAAGGGTATGCGAGGAAACGCGTAAAGGAGTTGACTTCCCCAACTCAACTGAAACGCGTCCCCCAAAGCTACTTGCATCGGATACTGGAGACTGCAGAATGACGGGCAGTGAGCATTTTCGTGAGTGGCAAATAGGTCCACCCGAGGAGTCCCCCACATCTGAAAGATGTCGTGAACAACCTCCAGATGGAGCCTCCACTCGTGGTCGGCAGAGAACTGCCGACTGAGAACGTCTGTACGAACGTTTAGAACTCCGGCCAGATGATTTGCCATCAGACAAATCTGATGGTCCTGAACCCTGGACCAGAGACGCAGAGCCTCTCTGCAGAGACACTGCGACCCTACTCCTCCCTGCTTGTTGATATACCACATCGCGGTCGTGTTGTCCGTCAGGACTTGAACCGACTGACCGCGAAGGGAAGGGAGGAAGGCCTTGAGTGCCAGACGTATCGCCCGCAACTCTAGAAGGTTGATGTGAAGCAACCTTTCCTCTGGAGACCAAAGACCTTTGACCTCCAGATCCCCCAGATGAGCACCCCACCCGAGAGTGGATGCATCCGTTATCACTGTGGCAACCGATGGAGGCAGTTGGAAAGGCTTTCCTTGAGACAGATTGCCTTCCACGCCCCACCAAGACAGATCCGCTGCAGTTTCGCTGGAGATCCTCACTGACTCCCTGAGATCTCCGTTGTGCTGATACCACTGCCTGCGGAGGCACCACTGGAGTGCCCTCATGTGCCAGGGTGCATGGTTGACCAGCAGAATGCAAGAAGCCATCAGACCGAGCAGACGAAGGACCTTCAGGACTGGAACAACCGCTCCATTGTAGAATAAAGGAATCCTTTCCTGTATGTCGCGAATCCTTTGAGGTGGAGGGAATGCACGACATACAGTAGTGTCCAGTACCGCACCTATAAACAGGTTGCGCTGGGAGGGCACCAGGTGAGACTTGGGTACATTTATTGAAAAACCCAACATGTGTAACAACTGAGTTGTCTCCTGCATATGACAGAGCACAGTCTCTGGAGATTCCGCTTTGATCAGCCAATCGTCCAGGTACGGGAATACTGGAATCCCCGACCTTCTGAGATGTGCAGCCACCACAGCCATCACCTTGGTGAAAACTCGAGGCGCAGTAGTAAGCCCAAACGGAAGGACCGCAAACTGGTAGTGTTGCGACCCCACTGTAAAACGGAGATACTTTCTGTGCGACTTCAGAATGGGGATGTGAAAATACGCATCCTGCAAGGCGATCGACACCATCCAGTCGTCTTCCATCAGCGCTTGAAGAACCTGTGCAAGTGTGAGCATTTTGAACTTCTCCTGTTTGAGATAGAGGTTCAAAATCCTGAGGTCCAGGATTGGACGTAACCTGCCATCCTTCTTGGAGATCAGGAAATACCGGGAGCAGCACCCCTGACCCCTTTCCTGCTCTGGAACCACCTCTATCGCACCTTTTCTGAACAGTGCCAGGACTTCTTCCTGCAGGAGAAGCAGGTGGTCCTCCGAACAATAACCTTGGCAAGGAGGGTAATTGGGAGGGAACTCCTGAAAAGGAAGTGCATAACCATTTTCTACGAGATTGAGAACCCAAAGATGTGATGTAACCGATTCCCAATCCCGTAGAAAATGAGTAAGCTGACCCCCTACCGGACCCGCATGATCCGGAATGGCAGATCTAGGGCTGCTCTGCTGCTGCAGGTGGGGGTTGATTGTTAGAGGAGGAAGTAGAGGAGGAGGAGGAGGATTGGCGTCCACGAGCACGACCCCTTTGTTTACCTCTGTTTGCCTTATACAAAGGGTTTTGCTGCTGCTGCTGCTGCTGCTGGCCTTGTCTATAGGGACAAAAAGTGGATCTACCAAATCCCCTAAACTTCCTAGTGGCAGAGCCTCTAGCCTGCAGGCCCAAAGATCTTGCCGTTGCCCGGCTATCTTTGAACCTCTCCAATGCTGCATCCGCTTTTTTTCCAGAAAGGCCTGTTCCGTCAAATGGCAAGTCCATTAGAGTAGACTGTACATCAGCTGAAAATTCAGAAAACTTTAGCCATGCAGCCCTTCTCGTGGCAACAGTAGAGCCCATTATCCTGGCCACAGAGTCCGCCGTGTCCATGCCACTCTGAATTACTATTCATAAAGGGGGGTGGTGATGGACAGAGTATCTGAATTAAGCAGAACACTCCTACCCAGTCAAAAGATCAGGGCTTGATCCATCACCGTTGTTTAGCTCACTGCACCATCCCAGTTCAGAACCTGGCTACATGCAAATTAGTCTGTCCCTGGCCCAGTGCATCATGGGAACAGGGCAGACCAAACTACCAAGCCAATTCTTTACTGGAAAGGAAACAAGCTTCCGGGGACCGGTTTCTGGCATTACAGCCGTCTTCGGCCCGGCTTGCTTGAATCCTGATGGTGCAGTGAGCAAGGGACTCACATCTGAGCATACCCTTCCACACTTTTGGTGGCCAAAACGACTCTGTCCCTCACCACCCCTTGTTGTAAATAATTTTGTCCACCCTAAGCGTGGAAGGGTATACTCAGACATGAGTCCCTTGCTCATTGCACCATCAGGATTCAAGCAAGCCGGGCCGAAGACGGCTGTAATGCCAGAAACCGGTCCCCGGAAGCTTGTTTCCTTCCCAGTGTAAGAATTGGCTTTTGTAGTTTGGTTTGCCCTGTTCCCATCATGCACTGGGACAGGAACAGACTAATTTGCATACAGCCAGGTTCTGAAACTGGGATGGTGCAATGAGCTAAAAAACGGTGTTGGATCTAGCCCTGATCTCTTGACTGGGTGAGAGTATTCTGCTTAATTCAGAGACTCTGTCCCTCACCACCCCTTGTTGTAAATAATTTGTCCACCCTAAGCGTGGAAGGGTATACTCAGACATGAGTCCCTTGCTCATTGCACCATCAGGATTCAAGCAAGCCGGGCCGAAGACGGCTGTAATGCCAGAAACGGGTCCCCGGAAGCTTGTTTCCTTCCCAGTGTAAGAATTGGCTTTTGTAGTTTGGTTTGCCCTGTTCCCATCATGCACTGGGACAGGAACAGACTAATTTGCATACAGCCAGGTTCTGAAACTGGGATGGTGCAATGAGCTAAAAAACGGTGTTGGATCTAGCCCTGATCTCTTGACTGGGTGAGAGTATTCTGCTTAATTCAGAGACTCTGTCCCTCACCACCCCTTGTTGTAAATAATTTTGTCCACCCTAAGAGTGGAAGGGTATACTCAGACATGAGTCCCTTGCTCATTGCACCATCAGGATTCAAGCAAGCCGGGCCGAAGACGGCTGTAATGCCAGAAACCGGTCCCCGGAAGCTTGTTTCCTTCCCAGTGTAAGAATTGGCTTTTGTAGTTTGGTTTGCCCTGTTCCCATCATGCACTGGGACAGGAACAGACTAATTTGCATACAGCCAGGTTCTGAAACTGGGATGGTGCAATGAGCTAAAAAACGGTGTTGGATCTAGCCCTGATCTCTTGACTGGGTGAGAGTATTCTGCTTAATTCAGAGACTCTGTCCCTCACTACCCCTTGTTGTAAATAATTTTGTCCACCCTAAGCGTGGAAGGGTATACTCAGACATGAGTCCCTTGCTCATTGCACCATCAGGATTCAAGCAAGCCGGGCCGAAGACGGCTGTAATGCCAGAAACCGGTCCCCGGAAGCTTGTTTCCTTCCCAGTGTAAGAATTGGCTTTTGTAGTTTGGTTTGCCCTGTTCCCATCATGCACTGGGACAGGAACAGACTAATTTGCATACAGCCAGGTTCTGAAACTGGGATGGTGCAATGAGCTAAAAAACGGTGTTGGATCTAGCCCTGATCTCTTGACTGGGTGAGAGTATTCTGCTTAATTCAGAGACTCTGTCCCTCACCACCCCTTGTTGTAAATAATTTTGTCCACCCTAAGCGTGGAAGGGTATACTCAGACATGAGTCCCTTGCTCATTGCACCATCAGGATTCAAGCAAGCCGGGCCGAAGACGGCTGTAATGCCAGAAACCGGTCCCCGGAAGCTTGTTTCCTTCCCAGTGTAAGAATTGGCTTTTGTAGTTTGGTTTGCCCTGTTCCCATCATGCACTGGGACAGGAACAGACTAATTTGCATACAGCCAGGTTCTGAAACTGGGATGGTGCAATGAGCTAAAAAACGGTGTTGGATCTAGCCCTGATCTCTTGACTGGGTGAGAGTATTCTGCTTAATTCAGAGACTCTGTCCCTCACCACCCCTTGTTGTAAATAATTTTGTCCACCCTAAGCGTGGAAGGGTATACTCAGACATGAGTCCCTTGCTCATTGCACCATCAGGATTCAAGCAAGCCGGGCCGAAGACGGCTGTAATGCCAGAAACCGGTCCCCGGAAGCTTGTTTCCTTCCCAGTGTAAGAATTGGCTTTTGTAGTTTGGTTTGCCCTGTTCCCATCATGCACTGGGACAGGAACAGACTAATTTGCATACAGCCAGGTTCTGAAACTGGGATGGTGCAATGAGCTAAAAAACGGTGTTGGATCTAGCCCTGATCTCTTGACTGGGTGAGAGTATTCTGCTTAATTCAGAGACTCTGTCCCTCACCACCCCTTGTTGTAAATAATTTTGTCCACCCTAAGCGTGGAAGGGTATACTCAGACATGAGTCCCTTGCTCATTGCACCATCAGGATTCAAGCAAGCCGGGCCGAAGACGGCTGTAATGCCAGAAACCGGTCCCCGGAAGCTTGTTTCCTTCCCAGTGTAAGAACTGGCTTTTGTAGTTTGGTTTGCCCTGTTCCCATCATGCACTGGGACAGGAACAGACTAATTTGCATACAGCCAGGTTCTGAAACTGGGATGGTGCAATGAGCTAAAAAACGGTGTTGGATCTAGCCCTGATCTCTTGACTGGGTGAGAGTATTCTGCTTAATTCAGAGACTCTGTCCCTCACCACCCCTTGTTGTAAATAATTTTGTCCACCCTAAGCGTGGAAGGGTATACTCAGACATGAGTCCCTTGCTCATTGCACCATCAGGATTCAAGCAAGCCGGGCCAAAGACGGCTGTAATTCCAGAAACCGGTCCCCGGAAGCTTGTTTCCTTCCCAGTGTAAGAATTGGCTTTTGTAGTTTGGTTTGCCCTGTTCCCATCATGCACTGGGACAGGAACAGACTAATTTGCATACAGCCAGGTTCTGAAACTGGGATGGTGCAATGAGCTAAAAAACGGTGTTGGATCTAGCCCTGATCTCTTGACTGGGTGAGAGTATTCTGCTTAATTCAGAGACTCTGTCCCTCACCACCCCTTGTTGTAAATAATTTTGTCCACCCTAAGCGTGGAAGGGTATACTCAGACATGAGTCCCTTGCTCATTGCACCATCAGGATTCAAGCAAGCCGGGCCGAAGACGGCTGTAATGCCAGAAACCGGTCCCCGGAAGCTTGTTTCCTTCCCAGTGTAAGAATTGGCTTTTGTAGTTTGGTTTGCCCTGTTCCCATCATGCACTGGGACAGGAACAGACTAATTTGCATACAGCCAGGTTCTGAAACTGGGATGGTGCAATGAGCTAAAAAACGGTGTTGGATCTAGCCCTGATCTCTTGACTGGGTGAGAGTATTCTGCTTAATTCAGAGACTCTGTCACTCACCACCCCTTGTTGTAAATAATTTTGTCCACCCTAAGCGTGGAAGGGTATACTCAGACATGAGTCCCTTGCTCATTGCACCATCAGGATTCAAGCAAGCCGGGCCGAAGACGGCTGTAATGCCAGAAACCGGTCCCCGGAAGCTTGTTTCCTTCCCAGTGTAAGAATTGGCTTTTGTAGTTTGGTTTGCCCTGTTCCCATCATGCACTGGGACAGGAACAGACTAATTTGCATACAGCCAGGTTCTGAAACTGGGATGGTGCAATGAGCTAAAAAACGGTGTTGGATCTAGCCCTGATCTCTTGACTGGGTGAGAGTATTCTGCTTAATTCAGAGACTCTGTCCCTCACCACCCCTTGTTGTAAATAATTTTGTCCACCCTAAGCGTGGAAGGGTATACTCAGACATGAGTCCCTTGCTCATTGCACCATCAGGATTCAAGCAAGCCGGGCCGAAGACGGCTGTAATGCCAGAAACCGGTCCCCGGAAGCTTGTTTCCTTCCCAGTGTAAGAATTGGCTTTTGTAGTTTGGTTTGCCCTGTTCCCATCATGCACTGGGACAGGAACAGACTAATTTGCATACAGCCAGGTTCTGAAACTGGGATGGTGCAATGAGCTAAAAAACGGTGTTGGATCTAGCCCTGATCTCTTGACTGGGTGAGAGTATTCTGCTTAATTCAGAGACCCTGTCCCTCACCACCCCTTGTTGTAAATAATTTTGTCCACCCTAAGCATGGAAGGGTATACTCAGACATGAGTCCCTTGCTCATTGCACCATCAGGATTCAAGCAAGCCGGGCCGAAGACGGCTGTAATGCCAGAAACCGGTCCCCGGAAGCTTGTTTCCTTCCCAGTGTAAGAATTGGCTTTTGTAGTTTGGTTTGCCCTGTTCCCATCATGCACTGGGACAGGAACAGACTAATTTGCATACAGCCAGGTTCTGAAACTGGGATGGTGCAATGAGCTAAAAAACGGTGTTGGATCTAGCCCTGATCTCTTGACTGGGTGAGAGTATTCTGCTTAATTCAGAGACTCTGTCCCTCACCACCCCTTGTTGTAAATAATTTTGTCCACCCTAAGCGTGGAAGGGTATACTCAGACATGAGTCCCTTGCTCATTGCACCATCAGGATTCAAGCAAGCCGGGCCGAAGACGGCTGTAATGCCAGAAACCGGTCCCCGGAAGCTTGTTTCCTTCCCAGTGTAAGAATTGGCTTTTGTAGTTTGGTTTGCCCTGTTCCCATCATGCACTGGGACAGGAACAGACTAATTTGCATACAGCCAGGTTCTGAAACTGGGATGGTGCAATGAGCTAAAAAACGGTGTTGGATCTAGCCCTGATCTCTTGACTGGGTGAGAGTATTCTGCTTAATTCAGAGACTCTGTCCCTCACCACCCCTTGTTGTAAATAATTTTGTCCACCCTAAGCGTGGAAGGGTATACTCAGACATGAGTCCCTTGCTCATTGCACCATCAGGATTCAAGCAAGCCGGGCCGAAGACGGCTGTAATGCCAGAAACCGGTCCCCGGAAGCTTGTTTCCTTCCCAGTGTAAGAATTGGCTTTTGTAGTTTGGTTTGCCCTGTTCCCATCATGCACTGGGACAGGAACAGACTAATTTGCATACAGCCAGGTTCTGAAACTGGGATGGTGCAATGAGCTAAAAAACGGTGTTGGATCTAGCCCTGATCTCTTGACTGGGTGAGAGTATTCTGCTTAATTCAGAGACTCTGTCCCTCACCACCCCTTGTTGTAAATAATTTTGTCCACCCTAAGCGTGGAAGGGTATACTCAGACATGAGTCCCTTGCTCATTGCACCATCAGGATTCAAGCAAGCCGGGCCAAAGACGGCTGTAATGCCAGAAACCGGTCCCCGGAAGCTTGTTTCCTTCCCAGTGTAAGAATTGGCTTTTGTAGTTTGGTTTGCCCTGTTCCCATCATGCACTGGGACAGGAACAGACTAATTTGCATACAGCCAGGTTCTGAAACTGGGATGGTGGAATGAGCTAAAAAACGGTGTTGGATCTAGCCCTGATCTCTTGACTGGGTGAGAGTATTCTGCTTAATTCAGAGACTCTGTCCCTCACCACCCCTTGTTGTAAATAATTTTGTCCACCCTAAGCGTGGAAGGGTATACTCAGACATGAGTCCCTTGCTCATTGCACCATCAGGATTCAAGCAAGCCGGGCCGAAGACGGCTGTAATGCCAGAAACCGGTCCCCGGAAGCTTGTTTCCTTCCCAGTGTAAGAATTGGCTTTTGTAGTTTGGTTTGCCCTGTTCCCATCATGCACTGGGACAGGAACAGACTAATTTGCATACAGCCAGGTTCTGAAACTGGGATGGTGCAATGAGCTAAAAAACGGTGTTGGATCTAGCCCTGATCTCTTGACTGGGTGAGAGTATTCTGCTTAATTCAGAGACTCTGTCCCTCACCACCCCTTGTTGTAAATAATTTTGTCCACCCTAAGCGTGGAAGGGTATACTCAGACATGAGTCTCTTGCTCATTGCACCATCAGGATTCAAGCAAGCCGGGCCGAAGACGGCTGTAATGCCAGAAACCGGTCCCCGGAAGCTTGTTTCCTTCCCAGTGTAAGAATTGGCTTTTGTAGTTTGGTTTGCCCTGTTCCCATCATGCACTGGGACAGGAACAGACTAATTTGCATACAGCCAGGTTCTGAAACTGGGATGGTGCATTGAGCTAAAAAAACGGTGTTGGATCTAGCCCTGATCTCTTGACTGGGTGAGAGTATTCTGCTTAATTCAGAGACCCTGTCCCTCACCACCCCTTGTTGTAAATAATTTTGTCCACCCTAAGCGTGGAAGGGTATACTCAGACATGAGTCCCTTGCTCATTGCACCATCAGGATTCAAGCAAGCCGGGCCGAAGACGGCTGTAATGCCAGAAACCGGTCCCCGGAAGCTTGTTTCCTTCCCAGTGTAAGAATTGGCTTTTGTAGTTTGGTTTGCCCTGTTCCCATCATGCACTGGGACAGGAACAGACTAATTTGCATACAGCCAGGTTCTGAAACTGGGATGGTGCAATGAGCTAAAAAACGGTGTTGGATCTAGCCCTGATCTCTTGACTGGGTCAGAGTATTCTGCTTAATTCAGAGACTCTGTCCCTCACCACCCCTTGTTGTAAATAATTTTGTCCACCCTAAGCGTGGAAGGGTATACTCAGACATGAGTCCCTTGCTCATTGCACCATCAGGATTCAAGCAAGCCGGGCCGAAGACGGCTGTAATGCCAGAAACCGGTCCCCGGAAGCTTGTTTCCTTCCCAGTGTAAGAATTGGCTTTTGTAGTTTGGTTTGCCCTGTTCCCATCATGCACTGGGACAGGAACAGACTAATTTGCATACAGCCAGGTTCTGAAACTGGGATGGTGCAATGAGCTAAAAAACGGTGTTGGATCTAGCCCTGATCTCTTGACTGGGTGAGAGTATTCTGCTTAATTCAGAGACTTTGTCCCTCACCACCCCTTGTTGTAAATAATTTTGTCCACCCTAAGCGTGGAAGGGTATACTCAGACATGAGTCCCTTGCTCATTGCACCATCAGGATTCAAGCAAGCCGGGCCGAAGACGGCTGTAATGCCAGAAACCGGTCCCCGGAAGCTTGTTTCCTTCCCAGTGTAAGAATTGGCTTTTGTAGTTTGGTTTGCCCTGTTCCCATCATGCACTGGGACAGGAACAGACTAATTTGCATACAGCCAGGTTCTGAAACTGGGATGGTGCAATGAGCTAAAAAACGGTGTTGGATCTAGCCCTGATCTCTTGACTGGGTGAGAGTATTCTGCTTAATTCAGAGACTCTGTCCCTCACCACCCCTTGTTGTAAATAATTTTGTCCACCCTAAGCGTGGAAGGGTATACTCAGACATGAGTCCCTTGCTCATTGCACCATCAGGATTCAAGCAAGCCGGGCCGAAGACGGCTGTAATGCCAGAAACCGGTCCCCGGAAGCTTGTTTCCTTCCCAGTGTAAGAATTGGCTTTTGTAGTTTGGTTTGCCCTGTTCCCATCATGCACTGGGACAGGAACAGACTAATTTGCATACAGCCAGGTTCTGAAACTGGGATGGTGCAATGAGCTAAAAAACGGTGTTGGATCTAGCCCTGATCTCTTGACTGGGTGAGAGTATTCTGCTTAATTCAGAGACTTTGTCCCTCACCACCCCTTGTTGTAAATAATTTTGTCCACCCTAAGCGTGGAAGGGTATACTCAGACATGAGTCCCTTGCTCATTGCACCATCAGGATTCAAGCAAGCCGGGCCGAAGACGGCTGTAATGCCAGAAACCGGTCCCCGGAAGCTTGTTTCCTTCCCAGTGTAAGAATTGGCTTTTGTAGTTTGGTTTGCCCTGTTCCCATCATGCACTGGGACAGGAACAGACTAATTTGCATACAGCCAGGTTCTGAAACTGGGATGGTGCAATGAGCTAAAAAACGGTGTTGGATCTAGCCCTGATCTCTTGACTGGGTGAGAGTATTCTGCTTAATTCAGAGACTCTGTCCCTCACCACCCCTTGTTGTAAATAATTTTGTCCACCCTAAGCGTGGAAGGGTATACTCAGACATGAGTCCCTTGCTCATTGCACCATCAGGATTCAAGCAAGCCGGGCCGAAGACGGCTGTAATGCCAGAAACCGGTCCCCGGAAGCTTGTTTCCTTCCCAGTGTAAGAATTGGCTTTTGTAGTTTGGTTTGCCCTGTTCCCATCATGCACTGGGACAGGAACAGACTAATTTGCATACAGCCAGGTTCTGAAACTGGGATGGTGCAATGAGCTAAAAAACGGTGTTGGATCTAGCCCTGATCTCTTGACTGGGTGAGAGTATTCTGCTTAATTCAGAGACTCTGTCCCTCACCACCCCTTGTTGTAAATAATTTTGTCCACCCTAAGCGTGGAAGGGTATACTCAGACATGAGTCCCTTGCTCATTGCACCATCAGGATTCAAGCAAGCCGGGCCGAAGACGGCTGTAATGCCAGAAACCGGTCCCCGGAAGCTTGTTTCCTTCCCAGTGTAAGAATTGGCTTTTGTAGTTTGGTTTGCCCTGTTCCCATCATGCACTGGGACAGGAACAGACTAATTTGCATACAGCCAGGTTCTGAAACTGGGATGGTGCAATGAGCTAAAAAACGGTGTTGGATCTAGCCCTGATCTCTTGACTGGGTGAGAGTATTCTGCTTAATTCAGAGACTCTGTCCCTCACCACCCCTTGTTGTAAATAATTTTGTCCACCCTAAGCGTGGAAGGGTATACTCAGACATGAGTCCCTTGCTCATTGCACCATCAGGATTCAAGCAAGCCGGGCCGAAGACGGCTGTAATGCCAGAAACCGGTCCCCGGAAGCTTGTTTCCTTCCCAGTGTAAGAATTGGCTTTTGTAGTTTGGTTTGCCCTGTTCCCATCATGCACTGGGACAGGAACAGACTAATTTGCATACAGCCAGGTTCTGAAACTGGGATGGTGCAATGAGCTAAAAAACGGTGTTGGATCTAGCCCTGATCTCTTGACTGGGTGAGAGTATTCTGCTTAATTCAGAGACTCTGTCCCTCACCACCCCTTGTTGTAAATAATTTTGTCCACCCTAAGCGTGGAAGGGTATACTCAGACATGAGTCCCTTGCTCATTGCACCATCAGGATTCAAGCAAGCCGGGCCGAAGACGGCTGTAATGCCAGAAACCGGTCCCCGGAAGCTTGTTTCCTTCCCAGTGTAAGAATTGGCTTTTGTAGTTTGGTTTGCCCTGTTCCCATCATGCACTGGGACAGGAACAGACTAATTTGCATACAGCCAGGTTCTGAAACTGGGATGGTGCAATGAGCTAAAAAACGGTGTTGGATCTAGCCCTGATCTCTTGACTGGGTGAGAGTATTCTGCTTAATTCAGAGACTCTGTCCCTCACCACCCCTTGTTGTAAATAATTTTGTCCACCCTAAGCGTGGAAGGGTATACTCAGACATGAGTCCCTTGCTCATTGCACCATCAGGATTCAAGCAAGCCGGGCCGAAGACGGCTGTAATGCCAGAAACCGGTCCCCGGAAGCTTGTTTCCTTCCCAGTGTAAGAATTGGCTTTTGTAGTTTGGTTTGCCCTGTTCCCATCATGCACTGGGACAGGAACAGACTAATTTGCATACAGCCAGGTTCTGAAACTGGGATGGTGCAATGAGCTAAAAAACGGTGTTGGATCTAGCCCTGATCTCTTGACTGGGTGAGAGTATTCTGCTTAATTCAGAGACTCTGTCCCTCACCACCCCTTGTTGTAAATAATTTTGTCCACCCTAAGCGTGGAAGGGTATACCCAGACATGAGTCCCTTGCTCATTGCACCATCAGGATTCAAGCAAGCCGGGCCGAAGACGGCTGTAATGCCAGAAACCGGTCCCCGGAAGCTTGTTTCCTTCCCAGTGTAAGAATTGGCTTTTGTAGTTTGGTTTGCCCTGTTCCCATCATGCACTGGGACAGGAACAGACTAATTTGCATACAGCCAGGTTCTGAAACTGGGATGGTGCAATGAGCTAAAAAACGGTGTTGGATCTAGCCCTGATCTCTTGACTGGGTGAGAGTATTCTGCTTAATTCAGAGACTCTGTCCCTCACCACCCCTTGTTGTAAATAATTTTGTCCACCCTAAGCGTGGAAGGGTATACCCAGACATGAGTCCCTTGCTCATTGCACCATCAGGATTCAAGCAAGCCGGGCCGAAGACGGCTGTAATGCCAGAAACCGGTCCCCGGAAGCTTGTTTCCTTCCCAGTGTAAGAATTGGCTTTTGTAGTTTGGTTTGCCCTGTTGCCATCATGCACTGGGACAGGAACAGACTAATTTGCATACAGCCAGGTTCTGAAACTGGGATGGTGCAATGAGCTAAAAAACGGTGTTGGATCTAGCCCTGATCTCTTGACTGGGTGAGAGTATTCTGCTTAATTCAGAGACTCTGTCCCTCACCACCCCTTGTTGTAAATAATTTTGTCCACCCTAAGCGTGGAAGGGTATACTCAGACATGAGTCCCTTGCTCATTGCACCATCAGGATTCAATCAAGCCGGGCCGAAGACGGCTGTAATGCCAGAAACCGGTCCCCGGAAGCTTGTTTCCTTCCCAGTGTAAGAATTGGCTTTTGTAGTTTGGTTTGCCCTGTTCCCATCATGCACTGGGACAGGAACAGACTAATTTGCATACAGCCAGGTTCTGAAACTGGGATGGTGCAATGAGCTAAAAAACGGTGTTGGATCTAGCCCTGATCTCTTGACTGGGTGAGAGTATTCTGCTTAATTCAGAGACTCTGTCCCTCACCACCCCTTGTTGTAAATAATTTTGTCCACCCTAAGCGTGGAAGGGTATACTCAGACATGAGTCCCTTGCTCATTGCACCATCAGGATTCAAGCAAGCCGGGCCGAAGACGGCTGTAATGCCAGAAACCGGTCCCCGGAAGCTTGTTTCCTTCCCAGTGTAAGAATTGGCTTTTGTAGTTTGGTTTGCCCTGTTCCCATCATGCACTGGGACAGGAACAGACTAATTTGCATACAGCCAGGTTCTGAAACTGGGATGGTGCAATGAGCTAAAAAACGGTGTTGGATCTAGCCCTGATCTCTTGACTGGGTGAGAGTATTCTGCTTAATTCAGAGACTCTGTCCCTCACCACCCCTTGTTGTAAATAATTTTGTCCACCCTAAGCGTGGAATGGTATACTCAGACATGAGTCCCTTGCTCATTGCACCATCAGGATTCAAGCAAGCCGGGCCGAAGACGGCTGTAATGCCAGAAACCGGTCCCCGGAAGCTTGATTCCTTCCCAGTGTAAGAATTGGCATTTGTAGTTTGGTTTGCCCTGTTCCCATCATGCACTGGGACAGGAACAGACTAATTTGCATACAGCCAGGTTCTGAAACTGGGATGGTGCAATGAGCTAAAAAACGGTGTTGGATCTAGCCCTGATCTCTTGACTGGGTGAGAGTATTCTGCTTAATTCAGAGACTCTGTCCCTCACCACCCCTTGTTGTAAATAATTTTGTCCACCCTAAGCGTGGAAGGGTATACTCAGACATGAGTCCCTTGCTCATTGCACCATCAGGATTCAAGCAAGCCGGGCCGAAGACGGCTGTAATGCCAGAAACCGGTCCCCGGAAGCTTTTTTCCTTCCCAGTGTAAGAATTGGCTTTTGTTGTTTGGTTTGCCCTGTTCCCATCATGCACTGGGACAGGAACAGACTAATTTGCATACAGCCAGGTTCTGAAACTGGGATGGTGCAATGAGCTAAAAAACGGTGTTGGATCTACTCCTGATCTCTTGACTGGGTGAGAGTATTCTGCTTAATTCAGAGACTCTGTCCCTCACCACCCCTTGTTGTAAATAATTTTGTCCACCCTAAGCGTGGAAGGGTATACTCAGACATGAGTCCCTTGCTCATTGCACCATCAGGATTCAAGCAAGCCGGGCCGAAGACGGCTGTAATGCCAGAAACCGGTCCCCGGAAGCTTGTTTCCTTCCCAGTGTAAGAATTGGCTTTTGTAGTTTGGTTTGCCCTGTTCCCATCATGCACTGGGACAGGAACAGACTAATTTGCATACAGCCAGGTTCTGAAACTGGGATGGTGCAATGAGCTAAAAAATGGTGTTGGATCTAGCCCTGATCTCTTGACTGGGTGAGAGTATTCTGCTTAATTCAGAGACTCTGTCCCTCACCACCCCTTGTTGTAAATAATTTTGTCCACCCTAAGCGTGGAAGGGTATACTCAGACATGAGTCCCTTGCTCATTGCACCATCAGGATTCAAGCAAGCCGGGCCGAAGACGGCTGTAATGCCAGAAACCGGTCCCCGGAAGCTTGATTCCTTCCCAGTGTAAGAATTGGCATTTGTAGTTTGGTTTGCCCTGTTCCCATCATGCACTGGGACAGGAACAGACTAATTTGCATACAGCCAGGTTCTGAAACTGGGATGGTGCAATGAGCTAAAAAACGGTGTTGGATCTAGCCCTGATCTCTTGACTGGGTGAGAGTATTCTGCTTAATTCAGAGACTCTGTCCCTCACCACCCCTTGTTGTAAATAATTTTGTCCACCCTAAGCGTGGAAGGGTATACTCAGACATGAGTCCCTTGCTCATTGCACCATCAGGATTCAAGCAAGCCGGGCCGAAGACGGCTGTAATGCCAGAAACCGGTCCCCGGAAGCTTTTTTCCTTCCCAGTGTAAGAATTGGCTTTTGTAGTTTGGTTTGCCCTGTTCCCATCATGCACTGGGACAGGAACAGACTAATTTGCATACAGCCAGGTTCTGAAACTGGGATGGTGCAATGAGCTAAAAAACGGTGTTGGATCTACTCCTGATCTCTTGACTGGGTGAGAGTATTCTGCTTAATTCAGAGACTCTGTCCCTCACCACCCCTTGTTGTAAATAATTTTGTCCACCCTAAGCGTGGAAGGGTATACTCAGACATGAGTCCCTTGCTCATTGCACCATCAGGATTCAAGCAAGCCGGGCCGAAGACGGCTGTAATGCCAGAAACCGGTCCCCGGAAGCTTGTTTCCTTCCCAGTGTAAGAATTGGCTTTTGTAGTTTGGTTTGCCCTGTTCCCATCATGCACTGGGACAGGAACAGACTAATTTGCATACAGCCAGGTTCTGAAACTGGGATGGTGCAATGAGCTAAAAAACGGTGTTGGATCTAGCCCTGATCTCTTGACTGGGTGAGAGTATTCTGCTTAATTCAGAGACTCTGTCCCTCACCACCCCTTGTTGTAAATAACTCTGAATTACTAGGCGGGCTGCTGCCTGAGTATCAGAGACTACCTCATTGAAGCTCTTTTTATCTTCCTCCGGAAGCTTAGATGACAATTGCTTCACAGAGTCCATCAATGCATGAACATACCTCCCCAGCAGGCAAGTAGCATTGGTAGATTTAAGAGCCATGCTACCCAAGCAGAAAATCGTTTTCGCAGACTGGTCCAATTTTTTAGAGTCTTTATCTGCTGGCTCCTGAGGAAAAGAGCCTGCAGACCTGTTGGAACAAGCGGCCTGCACAACCAGACTTTCCGGAGAAGGATGCGAAGAGAGAAACTCTGGGTCACCAGGTGCAACCCTATAACGTCTTGCCACCGACCTGGACACCACAGGAGCAGACAAAGGTCTCTTCCAGACCTCCATTATTGTCTCAGTCAAAGCCTCAGTGAATGGGAGTGTAGGCTCTATAATAGATGAAGGCGAATGCAAAACCTCCGTGAGGATGTTAGGCTTGAACTCAACGGTAGGTAAAGTCAGATTGAGCAACTCCGCAGCCTTCCTAATGACGGCATGGTAGGGTGCCACGTCCTTAGATGGTGCATCAGAAGCTGATGGCAAACCCCACTCAGGAGAGAGTTCCAGGCCACTAGCACTATGCAGGTCCTCAAAACAGTCCCCTTGATCCAGAAGTTCTCCTTCCTCTACTTCAGGATCTTCATACTCCTTTTCCTCCAAGAGGCGCTGAGCCCTGCGCCTCGACCACTCCAAACGAATCGAAGTTGTCGGATCCGGTAACAAATCCGACGGAGCCGGAACCGGCGCCGAACGAGGAGCCGGGACAGCTGGAGGACGAGAATCTCGAAACGGCGTCGTACCTCGATCCAGTTCTCGAGGTCGCTCCGGAGTCGGCGAAGCCGTGTGCGGAGTCGAAGACCTCGGCGGCGCCGTACCGAGCCAAGATGTATAAGGCGTCGGCATAAACGGCATAAAAGGTGCCGGAGCGTAAGCTTGAGGGACACCCAAGTTAAAAGACAACGGACCCATGGGACCTGCCGGTGCACCAGTGGGGTACATTGCCCTCGCATAAACGGCAAACATGGCATTAAGGAAATGCGAGGGGTCCTGTCCAGGACCAGGAAAGGGAGGGTACGAACCCATCGGCTGCTCCGAAGGAGGTTTCTCCGGCATCATACTGGCCCTCTTGATTCTCAGGGTCTTCCACCGGAGTCGGTGACCGTGGAAACTCCCCATCTCCTTCATGTTCCGAAGAATGGCGCGACTCCGGATTCGGTTCTTGCTCCGGAATCGGGGAACCCTCACGAGATCGCATAGGTGAAGGTGACACGAAGTCCTTGTGATGTTTTCGAGACGTAGACTTCCTCTTCGAGTCCGAAGACTCTTTACCAGAGTAATGTCTTGAGCTGTGCTTCCTCCTCTTGTGCTTCTTCTTCGAGGAGCCCGAAGAATGACCTGAAGCTGACTTCGATCCGGACCTCGACCTCACTCTGGACCTCGACCTCCCTCTGGACCTCGACCTCGAAGCCGATCTCGACCTCGACTTCGATCGAAACTTTTGCTTCGACCTCGAACATCTAGATGTTGACCTCGAAGACCTTCCAGCCTCTTTTCCTTTTACCTTGGCCAGCAGAAGTTTCGCTTCACGCTCTCGTAGAGCCTTTGGGTTCATCTTGGAGCAGGAACGGCAGCTCTTAACATCATGGTCCGAACCAAGACACCACAAACAATCGTCGTGTGGATTGGTAATAGACATCATCCGGGCACACGATCCGCACTGCTTGAACCCCGTCTTCCTCGACGACATCCTCGACGAAGAACAGACAATCGACAGAGAAACAGTAACACAAGATAGCAACAAGTTACTATCTGAATCACAGAAGATCCCAGAAACCGTTAGCGTCCACGACACGGAAAAAAGGGAACTGACGTCATCACGCCGACGTGGGTCTAATAAGGAGTCGGTGACGTCAGATGGAGTCGCGCGCGATGCCGTGTTCCTATGACGTCGTCCACGCCGGCGTGCTACAAAGAATTTTCCGAACGTTGCTGACGCAAGGGGGATATTCACAAGGTGAGGAATCCACAAGGCAGATGTATCTATCAGAATAGTTCTATATTTGAAATAAAAGGAGTGAACCTTAATGATATACTTTGGATTATTATATGCGCCAGACAAATATTATTAATCTTGAGAATGCACTGGTCAATTTTACGTATTCAGTACTTGCACATCATACTCAACCTAGGTGAATTTGTGCAGCACACATTCTCTTTAAACTTGGTCCATTGACTGATTTAACATGCATAATGAACAAAGCAAAATAGATATTTGCTATATGGTGCGGCCATCCATGGCAATACCTACTTGTAATAAATCTAGAAAAAATATTGAACTGGTATTAGCAATTTATCAATCCGATATGAATCGATTTCTTGCAATCATTAGAAAGAAATGTGGCAATGCGTGTGTACTCTGCATGTACCTGAGGGTGCAATTTGGGTCTCCATGCTGATGAGCCTCCAGTATGCCTCCTTTGATCTATAAGAGCCCTTCTTTTACTTTCGTTGGTGTCGAGAATTTGTTTTCTTCTAGAAAGTACAACCGGCGCTTAAAACAGAAAAAGTACAAATGTTATAGGGGCTATGCAATAAATAGGGTACATCATTAAATACGAAAGGCATACAACTGCAAGTAACAAAAGCATTCTAATAGTAACAATTTGACTATCATATCTTCTGTTTTAAAGGCTGTTAATGTCATGAAATAGCGACTAGTTCATAAAAACATCAGCTCAAAAAGTGTGAGGTTCAAGAAGGCATGAGTTATTTCAGGGACTTAACTAATACATTTTCTGGGTTTCCGGCTACGTGCCTTTAGGCTCAAATCCAAATGCACCTTCTATGGGATATGTTATGATTAAGGCTCCCTGTTTTATGGTATTTATTTTTTTAACATTCCCGTCTGTATTTATCCATATTTATTTTTGGGCCATTTTATCTGTATTTATCCATATTTATTTTGTGTTTTGTGTTTAAATGAAGTTGTAAAACTATACATTTCCATATTTATTTAAGTGATAGACGCACACTCATAATTTGACGTCTGTCGTGATTTAGCTATTTAAGCAGCTAAATGTTATGTAACAATACATCCACTGGTAAATACTAGCATCATACCGCAATTGTATATTGACACATGCCGTTATTCAAAGAAATTTCATCTGTTTTTGTAATTTTCCAGGCTGTCCATCTGCCCAGCTACCGGGCTATAGCCTATAATTCATGAAAGGCAGCACAAAGAGTCACTTAAATGCAACACAATTTTCTGTATTTATCCACTTAAAAAAATAAATGCAGACAGAAAACACATTGTTTTTTGTCTGTATTTATCTGTAAAAATCAATAAAAACGGAAAACAGGGAGCCTTAGTTATGATGTTGTTTGTGACATCATGTGAGAGTTCATGAGCAGTGCAATGGTGGGCGGGTGGCATATACCGCTGTGTAGCTCACCATAAATTATAAATTTCAGTGTTTTTAAATGTTAACTCAAAGTTTTAGTGCCATTTTTATGTTTTATAACATCGCCTAGTTATGGATTATAATAGAGAACCATGATTTTCCTCAAGGAAACATTTGGCAGTAATTTGACTGTACTCTTTTCCTCCTAACTCACTGACCAGACGTGAGTCCCTTGCTCACTTGGCCACTGGATTTAAGATAGCCTGGCTGATGAGGATTATGAATCTGAAACAGGTCCCAGGATGCTTGTTTCCGGTCCATGGAAGACATGGCTTGGCAGTTCGGGCTGGACTGTTCCCATGAGGCACAGGGTCAGACTGATTTGCATATAGCCATGTCTGAAATGGAGTGGCTGAGTGGGCTAAAGAATGGTGATGGATTAAACCCAGATCAGTTGACTGGGGGTGAGTGTTTGATTTGCTCAAACGCTCCGTCCATCATCCCCTTTTGTATCGCTTTGTTCGCCCTAAGTGTGGCAGGGTATGCTCAGACGTGAGTCCCTAGCTCACTTGGCCACTGGATTTAAGATAGCCTGGCTGATTAGGATTATGAATCCGAAACTGGTCCCAGGATGCTTGTTTCCGGTCCATGGAAGACATGGCTTGGCAGTTCGGGCTGGACTGTTCCCATGAGGCACAGGGTCAGACAGATTTGCATATAGCCATGTCTGAAATGGGGTGGCTGAGTGGGCTAAAGAATGGTGATGGATTAAACCCAGATCAGTTGACTGGGGGTGAGTGTTTGATTTGCTCAAACGCTCCGTCCATCATCCCCTTTTGTATCGCTTTATAGCCTATTATTCATGAAAGGCAGCACAAAGAGTCACTTAAATGCAACACAATTTTCTGTATTTATCCACTTTGAAAAATAAATGCAGACAGAAAACACATTGTTTTTTGTCTGTATTTATCTGTAAAAATCGATAAAAACGAAAAACAGGGAGCCTTAGTTATGATGTTGTTTGTGACATCATGTGAGAGTTCATGAGCAGTGCAACGGTGGGCGGGTGGCATATACCGCTGTGTAGCTCACCATAAATTATAAATTTCAGTGGTTTTAAATGTTAACTCAAAGTTTTAGTGCCATTTTTATATTTTATAACATTGCCTAGTTATGGATTATAATAGAGAACCATGATTTTCCTCAAGGAAACATTTGGCAGTAATTTGACTGTACTCTTTTCCTCCTAACTCACTGACCAAGGTGATTATCTATACTCAGTGGGCTGTGGGGAAAGGGCATTACCACAGACCATCAGCTGTACTCCGCTCCCTTATCCTCTTAGCCACAGGGTCCAGCTAAATGTCATGCCCAGTTGGATCTCAAAGCAAACTGTGGTATTAGGCCATGTGTCCCCTCGGCCCATAGTCTTTATGGATAGGGCAAGAACTGTGCATCTGTACCCATGCCCAAGAACTTACTGGGTAGGGTCTTCAGCCACATCCAGTTGGCCCTGGCAGCAGGGTTTAGCGTTTGACTTTGCCCGGTGCCCAGTCCTCCTAGTCCAGAATCCACTAGGCATGGCCTTTGGCCATGTTGGTGGGCTGTGAAAGCAGGTCATATCCAATCACCCCAAACGAGATACTGTTGAGTATGAGCTTCAGCTGTACTTAACTGACCTTGGGTGAATCTCAAGCCGTTTAACCATGCCCTGTGCTCTGCTCACCAACCCCAAGCTGACTTGGAATGGTATTTAGCTTGTGTACTACATTGGAAATGGAATGTCAAAAGGAAATGGCTAAAAGCTGTGTTCTCCATTGGACACTCTGCAGTTAGTGAACTCCTTAAACAGAATCGCGGAGAAAGCTTGAGATATTTGGCTATGAGGGCCATCGTGAGTGCTACATGGCTCAGGGGTTTGTGAGTTCTGCTCCATAAAATAATATGGGGGAGACCTGTGGGGTAATGGGAGTACATTACTAGCCCAAGGTGCGCAAAGACATGACAGATATTGGTAAAACAAACACCTTTTTTGCAAAACTCCTTGCCCCCTAAAATTGTGATACACAAAAGACCCGGTTTGCAAACCGGCAAGTTATTCTAAGGTGGTGGGGTTCAAGAAAGGGTTTGTGATTGTTGCTTTGGTCCATGAACTGGTTTATGGAGATTAATAAAAATGTACATTTGGGGCCAGATGTATGACCCTTTTTAGCAGTCACAAATGGGAAATTGGCCCATTTGCCACAGCTAAAAGGGTGTGTGGTATGTACAAACCCTATTTTGAGAGTCAGTAACCTATTACAGACTCGCAAAGTAGGGTTTGTGAGTCACTACTGAGGGCATGCTAAGGGCGTCCCTTCCTAATAGCGAGTCGTGCTGTTATGTACGAATTTTTGCGACGGCAAATGCAGTCGCAAAACAATCGCAGTTACAGTGTTTTTCACAGCAGGATCTGAAACTTTTAAGACTGGGCATAGCATATTGCCTTTGGTCACACCAGGCACTTTGAGCCAAGTGATTGTGACAGAAGGCTAAGCCTTGTGCGTTAGGTAGATGTGGAAAGGGTACAGTTCATAGTCTTAGGCTACACCCTGCGCCCAGAGTCACTGGGTAATCACAGAAGGCCAACCAGCTTAGGTCAGGGTATGCCTACACCATCTGCCCAGTGGGGGGCAGGCACCAATGTATATGAAATACAAAAGCAAGACGTTTGCTGAAAGTACTTTGTTGAAGGGGAAGAATTTGTTTGCTCACATTGTGTTCATTATAAAAGCAACATATAAGTTAGCCTTAACAATTTCATTTTAAGAGAAGTTATTATACAAAACCAGAAAAAAATCCAGTTGTGCACACAATCAGGACTTTCCCAGAGTAGTAGTCGTGACATGACATTTCACATGATATCACAGATGACATCTACAATGAAATCATCAGCTCCGTGACTGGTTTCATCACTTATAAAAACACTATTGGAATAATGAATAACATCAGTGAAAGTGCATAAAATTGTTCTTATCCACATCATTTTGCTAAAAGGTAAACACAGGCCTTGCTTCTAAATGCACTAAAGACAAGGACGTGTATGTTGAAAGCAGTACTGCAGTCATCTACGAGCAAATAATGGCTAAGAGGATAATTATTGCTAGAATCCTTCAGTACAACTGCATTTAAAGATCAGACCTTCCACCTACAGTGCTAGTGTGAGGCAGGAGGGGTGGATAGCAGGAGCTGCCCGGGCAGGTAAGAGCGTTGGGGCGGTGGAGCTGGGTTGGGGGGGGATTCGACATAATTCATTTTCCCTCATCGTCGTCTGTTGAAATCCCCCCCACCCTGCCCTGCCACCCCACCACACTTACCTGTGCAGGCGGTTCCTGTTCTGGTTAGTGAAGCAAGACTCTGCCCTCTGAGCATGGTTTTAGTGGACACCTAGTGGGCCGTTAAGGTAAGGGTCCCGAGCTCAGTGCATGGCTGAAGGTCATGTCTCCCATTCAGAGCTTTCTGGGCACACCAAAAGGCAAATCCTAGCTCTGTGTGAAGGCAGAGGTAGGGGTGCAGGGCCTTTGTGGAGGATATTGAGCATTTTCAGTGCTGTTATCAATTAAATCAATTGATTTGTGATATCATCAATAACAGATGGTTATGTATCGGGATGGCTTTTGTGTTTAAATGGTCCGCTTCGGAACTCTCTCTCCTCTACTATAACTCAAAGCAACTAATATAGCCTTATAACACACTGCCGAGGGCTATACCGACTGTTAAAGACCCGAAGCCAAGTTACAGGCCCGAGCTGCAGGGGAGTGCCTATAACGAGGGAGAGGGTCTTAAACAACTTGTACAGCTAGAAGAAGAGGGGGTATAACACTATAAGAACATTCCGTTTAATGAAAGTAGAATATTGAAAATGAAAAAGAGCGAAAGGCAAAAACAAACCGTGAACTGTTGGAGCAGAAGGTTTATATCAACCATTACGAGCCCTGAGCCACTTAGTTTTATTCAATGGAGGTCCCAATGTTCTAATAATCATTAAGGATTTTACAGTGTTCCCTAAATGACCCTTTAACCTGCCTAGGCTGCTTTGCTTATATCCACAGTGACAGTGTCGTAAAAACACATTGGTGGTGTTGATTCATATTTAATAAAAGACTATTAATGTTATTATTATTATTATTATTATTATTATTATGCGTTCTTATATAGCGCTCGATTACCCGTAGGCATCTCGGCGCTTGCCTTGGGAACCCGTCCTGGCTTTCCCAAGGTAAAAGCCAGGCATCCCGCCGTGGGGGGGCCATAGTGGAGATTAAGCAGGCTAATGCCCAGAGCTGCAGAGTGTGAACCCGTGATTCGAGTAGGCACCGAAACGAGAATTATCGAGTCCGTGGATATTTGGGCTCATGACCCTGCCGCGTCGGGAATTGAACACTGGTCCCGGGTCTGACCTCTGCTTCAGGGTCTGCCTCCTCTAACCAGTGAGCCACACTTCTCCACTGTTAACAGGTAGGTAAGGCAGATTTGAAGAGAGTACATAGTTAGGGGATAATGTTGGAAGGAAATAATGTGTCATTATGATGAGCTTGTTTTCTTAAATCAGATCTGAGGGAGGTAAGTTGGGGCAGCTCAGGAGTGGTGCTGGCGGTTGTCAACTTTGGTAAGTGTTTTTGAGAAGTGAGATTTAAGAATTACATATACTGTACAACCCTGTTAAGACAGTAAGAGTACAGCCTATTTAGGGCAGGGATCCTTTCTCTCTGGTAGGCAAATCATTCCCTAAAACCGTCCTGTTAATGTTACAGGCAAAGCACCCAAGCACCGTGTGCATGCCATCATTTATAGGAATAACAACGCTTGTCATTTCAAACAAACACTTTTGAGACTCCCACTAAAAGAGAAAAGAAAAAATATAATTTACATAAAAATTAAAATACACAGTGAATATGATAAGAGCATAACAGTGTAGTATTGAGAAGTCAAGAAGGAAATATTAGCGACTGGACGAGTGAACATCAAAAATTAGAGAAACGCTATTGTTTGTACAAAGATTAAAAAAACGAGTGCATTTACTAAAATATACATATCATTATTTATCTGGGATCGGAGCTCGGAGGTTATTGCACACAAGTGTTTCTCTTAAGGTTAACCATCATTTTTAGTCTAGACCACAGGAAACTGCAGATGTCTGTTGGCCAAACCTTTATTTTAACAATACACAACATATACCTAGAGTGGGCTTTGGGTCAGCTGCTTGCTCATCACTGCATGGGCGTGTTGTCTCGGTTGCCTGCTCCTCATTTGCTGGCGCTCACGATTGTTTGTCCCACCCAAGAGCATTTTGGTGTGACAGTATTGTCACTGAACGAGCTGTATCCTTCCACTGCATACTTTGGGGAGAGGGCGGGTTAAGGACTACTTTTTTTAATTGTAGATTCAGTACTCCATTGGAGTATATCTGTTTCTAGCTCTCTTCCCCTGCATACTTCAAACCCCACACACTGCACTGCTCCCTGTTCTGCTCATTAGCCCGCTCCCAGTGTTCCATCTCTTTATACTTTCAACATATGTATATATTTTTTTCAACCCCCACAAACTGCAGTACTCCCTGTTCTGCTCAGTAGCCCGTTCACAATTTTCAATTTCTTTATAGTTTTAATATATGTATTTTTTTTTAAATGAAAGCAGAGCAACAGCAAAGTACTGCTGGGCCGCTTATTTCCCTTTTTTAGCTTCACATGCACATGTTTTCACCTTATTTTTATACTTTAATGTACCATTCTAACATGATCATCCACTATGTTAAAACTATAAGTTAGAAATGGTTGTCTGTGTCATGATGAACGTGTACATGCACTTATCTTAATGCATGCTTGACTACACCTCACAATGTATGTATGCACATCAACGGCCATCTTGGAATGGGGTTTTTAAAAATGAAAACCTATTACAAGCTTACCAGCCTGGTATGCATGTGTCCTGATGTATGTGCATGTATGTGATTGGGGAAAAAACATAGGGAAAGCTAATAGCTCTGTGTTTTAGAGCCGAGATGTATTGGCTAATTCTTCTTCTTTATGGAGAGATTTTGTTATTTGCAGAAACTATTTTACAGCTTCTAACCAGCAAACAATTTCGTAAGGAGCACAATACACCAAATTTCAATTCTTCTTTCCACAAGAAGCTTACCACTAGAGGGAGTATTGAAAAAGCCATTCATCCTGAAAACAGATTTAGGACTGTTGATTAAACTTCCACCATCTATAGTAAGATGAGATAAATTAGGGCGAGATGATTGCAAAATGTATGGATTCATGACATTCTGATCATAGGGTCGTACATCACCTAAACAAAAGAACAAAAGGAACACAAGGAAAAATAAATAAAGAACAAAACTGCTTACTTTTACCAAATACATGATCTGTAATCAAGGAAACATGGCGAAAGCTACAATAATGGGGTCTTGGTGATAAATAGGTGGCCATGCAGCTGTTGGGGTTCAACTATTTGCATTAAAACGAGTTAACTGTGCACGTGCTGTCACAACAAAATGCAAACATCACATAATGAGTACTCTTAAAAAAGTGCAAAACTTAATGACACTTGTGGGAGTTTCTAGTACCACCACATTAATCATTTGCACAGGACAGGAGCCATAGCCAGAAAGCTCTTCTGCAGCTTACTGAAAATCGATACATTCCTGGCTGCCTGCTTCCCATACTCTTACTGTATGGAATCATAAATAACTAACCAGTAATATATCCTGCTTTTGAGCTGGTGCTGGCAACTGATAGAAACACACGATTTGCACTTTTCATTTTACTTTTCTACACCTTCATGCCTTGACACCCTTTGCTGTATCTCCTGGACAGGGTAGAAGATGTGTATATGAAGTGCTTAATTTGTATATAACAAAGTGCCAGGTCCCATTATAATTCTTGGGAGTCCATTGCAGCTGGCGTCCCAGCTCCTGCCACAGCTGACAAATGTGAGTGACAGCAGTAACTATCTGCTAGTTAAAAAAACATAAACTAAACTGCCAATGAGGAATTATGCATAAAAAGGCATATAGCGTTAACATGTGGTGGATAAATAAGTGCTGGTGTTTACAGAAAGGTGCTGGTGTCAAGCACTGTCAAACACCGGTACAAATTAAGTACTGAGTATATGTCTATTTTCAGTTGAACTTAAAATGCCATTGGAATGTTAAGAACTAAGCCACAAGGATGGGGCAACAATGTGATAAAGAATTTCACAACACACTGTTTGTCAATAAGCTTACTTACGTGAAGAGACAAGTGGGCTAAGTATAATTCATAAGTCAAAGAGTCCATATTTTGGAAAAGTTTTGAATCCTGTTGACAGGCAAACATGGTCACAAAGACACATCTGTCCAACCATTGATGGAAACAAGCGCTATTGTTAGCAAGTAATCTGGTTTATAATTAGGGCTCCCGGTTTTATGGTATTTATTTTTTTAACATTTCCGTCTGTATTTATCCATATTCATTTTTTGGTCCTCTTATTGGTATTTATCCATATTTATTTTGTGTTTTTAGGATAAATGGAGTCGTAAAATGGTATATTTCCACATTTATTTAACTCTTAGATGTGCACTCATACGTGGAAGCCTGTCGCGTTTTAGCTAATGAAACAACTACACATAACCACATATAACATAAAATTGCACCAATAGGTGCAGAGTAGGTTTATAATACAAATATATGTTAACTTATGCCTGTATTTAAGGAAATCTGATCCTGTTTTGTAACTCCCTATCTGTCTTACTGATCAGTTTTTGCCTGAAATTCATGAAAGACAGCAAGGAGAGTCTTTCACGAAAAGCAACATTTACAGTATTTTCCCGCTTTTAAAAATAAATACAGACAGGAAACACATTGTTTTCTGTCTGTATTTATCTGTAAAAATCAGTAAAAACGGAAAACTGGGAGCCTTATTTATAATTGATGGGTGATGGGGGCTTGGCTAGCACCCACGGAAAATGGCGGCGATCCCTTGACTCTCACGGGTCGAAGGCTGGTGTGAGAGCTCAAACAACCTACTAATGACATTATAGGTACTTCGTTTTGGTAGCACAGGATCTGCTTGTGTTGGTGCGCGCCCCGAAGTGTGTGTTTTCTCGTTCGGCTGCGCGCAAAGCTCTATCTTCACCTCGCTCGTTATTAAGCGGCTCCGTCAATGCGACGCCCGCCATCTTGGGAATCAACGGAATTCTCCTCATCAAACGGCTGTCACGAATGACACTGCATCTGTCTACCAAGGTTATAATATGCTTTTAGGTGAAAAGCGGTTTATTGCAGGCTTATTAACCCCTGTTCTTCTCCTTGTTATGCTCTGCTCCTGCTTCTTCATTATTCGTTATTCTGAATTCCGCATGCAGCCTCCTGTCAGCATTATCTTCCGGGCATGCCTCACATAGGCAAAATAACCCCTTACATGTCATATATTAAGCACTAACAGCATTTTCTGAGCTTACCTGTGCCTCTACAAATTTTTTTCTGAGGAAATAATTTTTCTTGTGCCTTTCAAAGATTGTGCTCAGCTCAAAAGTAACTTCTTTTTTCACTCCTCCTTATGACATATCTGTTTTCTGTGTCGATGGCTGCTTCTCTTTAACATCATGTGTTCGTTCACAACACTTCGACACGCTATCCCAGCTTCTTCATGCTTAAATCAGCTACAAAGTATTTTTGCACCAACATTTTCACTTTGGCTCTGTTTGTCTGGGTGTATATTCAAAGTAATTTCTTCTATCATTTGCTGCCCTCAAGTTTTCCACTAGTTCAAGTTCTCATCTAAAGTGTTTGCTAATGAAAGACTCAACAAACTTATCGCCTAAAGGTGCTTCCTCATCAGTTATCGGTATGCCTTCTGCTGCGAACAAGACACCCAGCAAAAGATTGAAGTAAAACCCCCCTTCTCCTCCTAAACAACCATCATCGGTATCCATGGACCTTCTGTTGGAAGAAATAAGGGCTTGTCTCCCTTTTTTTGAGGAAACAAACTCTAAAATACAAGCTCTAACAGACAGCTGTTCACAAGTGGAGAAAAGGCTTACTATTGCAGAACAGAATATTCAATCTTTGGGATCTTCCAAATCTACAGTAGAAGCTCTACATTCTCATGTGTCATTGCTTCAGAAACAGGTCAAAAACCTCAAAAATAGAAACAGGCGAAATAATCTTCGCATTTATGGTCTGCCAGAGGGCTCCGAAGGATCAGACCCCATCACCTTCTTCAAATCTTTCCTTCAAAAACTTGTTAACTTATCAGAAGATACTCCTCTCAACATTCCACAAACTGGGCACTCCATCTGCTACTTCTTCCTCCAATATGAGAAAACCAAGAGGAGTTATCTTGTACTTTTTAGAATACGCAGATTTGTTCAGGGTCCTGGCGGCTGCTAGATCCATCAAAAGCATTTCATGGTCAGGCAACACATTATTTATTGCACAGGACTATGCAAAGTCTACTGCTGACAGGCGTAAAGAATTCCTCGCCTTTGTTCTATTGGTGCCCGTTTTGGCCTTCTCAACCCTTGTCTTTTTAAAGTGACCTTCAATAACAACACCACTACTTCAGAAGACCCTATGAGGTTGAAAAGCTTTCTCAACTCTTGTGATGCAGAGACTATGGACACTTCTTCTTTGCGCATTAAGTAGTTTGCTCTGTTGCTTTTCAAGTTTAAAATGTGTGCACTAACTTAATAAGTCCCTCATGTTTAGCTATTGCTGATATTATTGTTCATATTAAGATTTGTTGTTCGACGTTAACCTCTTTTTCTCTCCTTACAGGTTTTGCCTTTTTGTCATGTGATCCATTTTTTGTACCTGTTGTTTGTTCTGCAACCTTCCAATCTTCCCTCATGGAGTCTGATCTGCCATCCTTCCATGTGGCCTCATCCTCCCCCACCTTTCATTTGTCTAGGAGTTTTTGTAGGTATGTTATTCCTCCCCCTTTTCTTTGTAGATGCACATAGTTTTATTTCTTCATTCTTCGTCTTTCTCTACTCCCTATAATTGCAATACCCTTCTTTACCTTTGAGATCTCTTTCTTTTTTCCTTCTCCCTTCTTCCTATTCTAATGAGTTTTATTGTTTCTACTTGTTCATTGGTATCATATATTTTCCTTAACTTTGCTTGCATTATGGCTGTTTTATTATATATATTTTATTGATATTTTATAAATCTTTTAAAAGTTAATACATGGAATGTTATAGGCTTGAATTCCCCTATTAAGAGGCAGCGAGTATTATCATACTTATCCGTAATTGATGCTCATATAGTTTTATTGCAAGAAACACATCTCACAGATACTGAATCCTTAAAGTTTAAGACAACATGGGTTGGTAATATGTTCTTCTCACTGGGTGACGGGAAACGAAATCGTGTTATAACTTTGTGTCATAAATCATTGCATGTTCAACTCCTTTCACAGGATACAGACGTTGCTATTGTCGCTGAGACACTTGTTGGAGATGTACGTCATTGTTTTACCATTGACCTCTGTGTTAGTCCCCGGGCATCAGGACCTCGCACATAATTAATCATGCTAACCCCTTCCTCGCTTAATGCTACATTGTTGATGTTTACTCCAGTACTGCTGCCCGTGAAGGTCTGCTTATGGTTTGTTTACATTCACAAGAAGGATCCTCCTCCTTTCGACATTTCAGCGCCTGCAGTGAGGCAAGTGCTCAAGTGCTTTTTATTGCCAAGATGTCACCTGTATTCATTTAGGGGCACTTCCTGTGCTTATTGTATGTCTACGGGTGTTGGGTGTGTTGTTTCAGTTTATATAACGCATCCACAGGCCTCCCATAATTGTAGGCAGAGCATTGACCTTTTGTAGGGTGGTTTGGCACCTGCAGTTTTAGTTTGGTGATAAGTGTTTGAGCTCAGAGTCCTACATTTCAATAATTATCAGCCCCCACTCTTGGTGTAATGCTGAAATGCGGAGTTGCATTATTTCTGATTTTCTGTTGAGTATTCCAGAATTTCTAATTGTATATGAGACTTCACGTGTCGCACCCAAACAGGACACACACTTTTGTATGTTTTAGTAGGTATGGTTTTACATCACAAGACGTTAAAAGAGTCTCATTTAAACCGCAGCATTCGCCACGAGGGACCCCTTACCGTTAAAGAACAGACCGCAAAATCAGGGTAGAGACACTGAATACAAGTGGGGGTGCTATTTTACATATTCCATTCGCAATGACGTACCAAGCAGGGACGTCACAGGAAGTGGCATCTGAGGACGTGCTATCACACCCCAAAAATCCATCATGAAAAAAGAAAGCAACTTATGTTACAATCAAAACTGAACTACAGTCTTTGTTATGTGGACAAAAGTAAATGTATGTATACAATGTGTGTATTCATATCTACATAAAAGTACATGTACTGCTACTTGATGTATGTGAACATAAAGGCAGTAAATATTTTTGATAATAAGCAGGTCTATGTTTCAAGCATATTTAACAAATGTATAGTCATTTAACTGTTTACCATTGCAGACTTAATTGACAAATATATCTGATTTGGAATTAAACATAAAAAATATTTTAAGCTACTGCCCATAAAGCTATCATTTATATTTACAAGTAATGAATTTGATATCAAGGTTGACAAATGAAGGCAAAGGCAACTGAATGCGGTACATTAAAAATTTAACATGGTGCATGAGGTTTGTGATCAGTCATGTGTATGTTTTAGCAGCACACTGGACTGGCCTTCTGGCTGCATAAAAAGAGAGTAATGTAGTCACAGAGAACATATTTGACGCCATTTATACTTTGTATATACCTATATGTATGTTTTTCACATACCAATGTGTAATTGAGCTTTGGAAGTGCTCAAAGTGAGAGCATTTTTAGCAGACTTGTGTTAGTTCGTAATTACAGTTTTAGACCGCTTTTATACTGTAAATACAATGTGTTTGGAACTTTAGGTCAAAGCAGTCTGGTGGCCACACATATTGTTTCCAATGCATTAAATATACATAGAGTCAGCTTTGGGTGAGTCCTTTGCTCATGAATGAATGGCTTTGTTGTATATCTCAGTTGTCCTCTCTTCAATTGCTCTCCCCCCTAGTCATATGCTTGCCCCGCCAAGGAGCATTTTGGTGTCACAACATTCAGAGTGAATGAGTTTCGTCCCAATGCGTACCTTTCAGTCCCCCCTCTCTTGCTCCCTGTTGTTTTTGTCTCGCCCCGTGATTTTTTCATTTACATATTATTTTCCTTCTTCCTCGTGTGCTTTTTTCATACCACCTTCCATCCAAACAGCAAAAAGCATTATGAAAGCTCAGCTTTATAGAGCCAAGACCTACTGGCTTTCCCAATACTTGTAGGCAAACCAGAAGTTGGGTTAAGGAAGAGGGTGTCAGCACATTGTTAATTTCTTATGACTCTTCAGACACATTCAGAATTTACTGCTTTAATGTTTCTGAAAATTAGGCTTGAGATTTAAAAAAAATTCCCAGACTACAGCACAGCATCTAAATGTGCTGCACTGCATTGTATAAGAGAGAGAGCAGAACACAGGGCCACATCTACAGTCAGGTCTGCTGTTGGTATTATCCTTTGCACTGACACTTGAACAAGGTTGGCTTGGGTGATGCGCAGCCTTGCACCCTGCATAGGAAAGAGCTCCTCTTTTTATGGTTACTGTTGGACCCGGGGTTACCGGTCCACCTAGGGTAGCCTGGCTCAAGCGATAAGGCCTAAATCTGAGGCGACTTGTTGCACTTGCGACACACTCAATACAGTAGCACCGGGCACTTCCACTTAAAAATGATACTACACCGTATTTATAAAAAGTTAGAAAAGCTTTATCTTTCCGGCAGTTAGTTTAGCGGATGCACACAATTTATTAAATCAACATTTAGGCCTTACTCCTGATACACCTGCACTTGTAAACACATGTTGAAGCATAGGATCACATTTCATAAGCGATTCTTCTTTTTACTCATAGTAACATAAAGTAGATTAGATGTAAAAATAAATTCATTACATTACCCATCAGAAAGAAAATAAGTTCTAGTGGTAATTCTGCAGCACTGGTGCCTTGATAAAGGAATCAATCAGCTGAATGCCTAGTATGCTGTCTGCAGTCCAAAACAGTAAATCATTTATACATTGAATCCATTCTACATTCGTTTAAGATATTAGATCAGATTAGCAATCCATAAAGGTATAGAGTTGGTGGAGAAATTACCTACTTAATGAGGGCAGATCATGAATTAAATTATTAACATAGGGGGGGGCTTTTCCCTCTCAAAGAATCATGGCTTCACATTTATTTCAGCACATCAACATGCCCCACTCGATTGACTTGTCGAGTACCAGTTTCAGATTAGCCCAAGTCATGCTGGTGTGGTTCCTGAGTTCTTAGTTCTGACAGACAATAACTTCCCCCGGCTGTTTAGTTCTGTTAGTTTAGCTCCCCGGGCTCTTCTCACACTCTTCCTGTTTAGGCTGAAGGGGCCGATCACCTCACGGCCCAACAGGGGTCTTATGAGCACTGCCTGGCCTCCCACTAGCCCAATTCCCAGCTTACTTGTCGTCTAAAGTGGTAACAGAAGGTCCCGAGGACTGTGGCAGTCGGTTATACAGAGCTTCCACATCCGACGCCTTCTTCAGCTGGGAGGGCCCTTAGCGGCTGGCTCACGGAGGGGAATTCCCGCTGACTCCGATTGGCAGGCCATGCTCCTGGCGTCCCCTCCCTTCCGCTCTCCGAGGAAGAAAGGAACCTCCCCGGGGTCTGGCCTCCTGTACGTCCGTCTGACCTCACTGCGCTCTTTCCTGTCAGCGCTGGGCGGGACTTCGCTCAATCTCGCTCCCGACCTTCTCCTCATGGGAAATGCGGCACTTCTCTCTTCCGCGCCGATCCACCTCAGCGGGAGAGGAGCTCTAGCGGCTGGCAGCTCCCTCTCCACTTCTCTTTCTTGCACGCCAGTCCGGAAACCAGGGCATCACCAGTTCTGGCCCCCAGGCAGAACCATTCCCACTACAGGGGCTCCAAACAGGCCGGCAGCAGCAAGATCAGTTACGTGCTAGCCAAACCAGGGTCTGTGGCAGTATTAGGACCCGCACTGGAGGGCAAGTTCTAGGGAGTTCTGTCAGGGTAGTAAGGAGTCTGACAACCCAAGGGCTCCGGGAGGCAATTCAGCAGAGACGAGGGGCTGATGAAAGTGGACCCAGTCCCCTACAGGAGGGTGTAGCACTCACCTCCCTCCTGTCAGTTTGGATGCCCTCACACCCCAGAGCCAAACCAGGATTTCTCTCACGGGGGCAATAAAGGGAGGATGATGCGACTCGCCAAGCTGAGGACAGCAGGGCTAGGTCAACGCACAGGGGGTAGCGTCAGCAGTGAGGGGTAGCAGCCCCAGGGGACAGTCAGACCCTCCCACAGTGCACTAACCTCCCTGCCCAGCAGCCTAAACTCCTGACTGGACCCTCTCTCAGAACACACTAAAATGGCCGCCCAACATTCCACCTTTCATAACCTGGGCCCAGAGTGTCCAGAGTGGACCAGAAGGTTCTGGAACCCCTCATGTCCCTCTATGGCACCAAGCAATGAGGTAAAAACTTGACAGTTGGCAGGCCACCATTTTGGCAGGATCTCCTATTCTTCCACCATTTTAGAGAAGCACCTACGCTTCATGATAAATTAGTCATCATGGAGCGCCCAGAGACCTATGGACAACACCAAAAGAAATGTGGTGGACAAAAAGAATGAGAAGGCAGAAAAGGGGGTAAAAAAAAAAAATAAAAGATAGGAGGGACCACCCAAAGGGCTGACAGGTCTAACACACGTCCCCCCCAGCTGAAAGTGGGGACAGTTACCCAACCCCTTGGGAGTTCTCATCACTAAGGCGGAAATACCTCGAGAGACCGTCTGCGTTGGCGTGGTCCACTCCAGGCCGATGTTCCACCCGAAATCCATTCCCTGTAGGGAGATGGACCATCTCAACAGTTTGGATTCTCGCCCTTCAATTGCATCAGCCAACGAAGGGGCCGGTGGTCAGTCTGTACAAGGAAGTGCGAGCCAAACAGGTATGGCCGCAGCTTCTTCAGAGCCCATACCACCGCAAAGGCTTCCCGGTCAATCGCACTCCACTTCTGTTCCCGGGAAGCAGTCTCCTTGACAGGAAGACAACAGGTTGGTCCAGGCCCTCCTCATTGAGTTGCGATAACACTGCCCCAATGCCATGCTCTGATGCATCCGTTTGGACAATAAACTCCTCGGAAAAATCATGGTCCTTTAAAACAGGTGCTGCACACATTGCTTGTTTCATGGTGTCAAAAGCTCGCTGACACGCCTCAGTTCAGACTACCCGTCGAGGTTGTTTCTTAGATGTGAGCTCCGTTAGGGGTGCCACAATGGTGCCATACCCCTTTACAAAGCGACGCTCGTATCCTGTGAGGCCCAGGAAAGCTCGGACCTCCATCTGAGTCTTGGGGGGTTCCCAGGCCATGATAGTCTCAATCTTAGCCTGGAGGGGCTGCACCTTCCCCCTGCCCACCAAGTGGCCTAGGTACACCACCGACCCCTGCCGGATCTGGCATTTGCTGGCCTTGATTGTCAAGCCAGCCAGTTTCAGGGCTTGGAGAACAGCCTGTAAGTGACACAAGTGGTCCTCCCAGCTGCTGCTGAAGACGGCAATGTCATCTAGATAAGCAGCAGAGAAGGCCTACATCCCGGAGAGGACCAGGTTCACCAGCCACTGAAACGTAGCAGGGGCGTTCTTGTGCCCGAAGGGCATTACACAGAACTGGTAGTGGCCCTCAGGCGTGGAGAAGGCTGACTTTTCCCTTGCTCCATCTGTAAGGGAGATCTGCCAGTACCCTGATGTGAGGTCAAAAGTACTTAGATATTGGGCAGCTCCCAGCGGGTCAATGACCTCATCCGCCCAAGGGATTGGATGAGCATCAGTCTTTGTCACTGAATTCAGTCCCCTGTAATCCACACAGAACCTGAGTTCAGGAGTGGTGCCCGGTGGGGCAGCTTTTGGTACCAGAACCACCGAACTGGACCAGGGGCTACTTTAAGGTTCAATCACTCCTAGCTCCAGCATCTTAGTGACTTCATTATGAATGTTGGCCTTCACCTTATCTGACAGCCGGTAGGTCTTGGACTTTACAGGTGGGCTGTCCCCTGTGTCCACATCATGGGTACACAGGTGGGTCCTTCCCGGGATAAGGGAGAACAGCGAGCAATACTGCTCCAAGACTTGACGACAATCCCTCTGCTGTTCAGGAGTTAGGGATGGTGAGAGGTTCACCCCCTTCACCGACCCATCCTTCTCTTGGGACGAAAATAGATCAGGGAGAGGCTCACTTTCCTCTTCCTCTGTTCCATCAGTCCCCATCATCAAGATGACCTCGGGCCTCTCATGGTGGGGTTTGAGGCGGTTGACATGGAGCACCCGATGGGGCTGCCTGGGGGTCTTAAGGTCCACTAAGTAAGTGACCTTGCCCTTCTTCTCAATCACCTCAAAGGGGCCTGTCCAGCGATCCTAGAGGGCACTAAGCTCTCCAGGCTCCATCACCCACACTTTCTGGCCAGGCTCCAACTCCACAGGGTGAGCATTGTGGTCATACCACTCTTTCATAACTGCCTGGCTGGCTTCCAAGTTGTCAGAAGCTTGCTTCCACAACTTAGCCATTTGGCTCCGGAAGGCCAGCATGTAGCTCACCACATCCTGGGGAAGCTTCTTGGGAGTCTTTTCACATCCATCTTTCACCAGGCTGAGAGGTCCTCTGACAGGGTGCCCCTACAGATGTTCGAAGGGGCTGAAGCCCACTCCTTTCTGTGGCACTTCCCTGTATCAGAACAACAGACAGGGTAAGAGGATGTCCCATTTCCTCCGCAGGCTCTCAGGCAGACTTCTGATCATGCCCTTCAAGGTTTTATTGAACCTTTCCACCAGACCATTGGTCTGGGGGTGGTACGGGGTGGAGAACCGGTAGGTAACCCCACATTCCTTCCACATAGCCCGCATGTATGCTGACAGGAAGTTGGTCCCCCTATCAGACACAACTTCCTTGGGGAAACCCACTCGGGTAAAAATCCCCATCAGGGCCCGAGCCACTGCAGGTGCAGTAACGGTCCTCAAAGGAATTGCCTCTGGGTACCGAGTGGCGTGATCCACCAGAACCAGGATAAACCTGTGACCAGCGGAAGTGGGTGGACCCAATGGCCCAACAATGTCGATACCCACCCTCTCAAAGGGGGTGCTAACGACAGGTAGTGGTTCCAGGGGAGCTTTCAGCTTAACCCCTGTCTTCCCACTGGCTTGGCAAGACACACACGTCCTACAGTAAGTGTCAGACGCCACCCTCATTTGAGGCCAGTAGAAATGGGGGACAAGCCGGGCAAATGTCTTGTCCTGACCCAGTTGTCCTGCCAAGGGTATTTGGTGAGCCAATTCTAAGAGGAAGGCTCGGTAACGTTGGGGGACTACCAAGGCCCATGACGAACCGTGCACTGGAGCCTTGGGTTCACTGTAGAGAAGACCATTCTCCCAGTAAATGTGGAAGTTCCCTGCAATGTTACCCGCTGCCTGGGCTTCGGCCTGTCGCCTCAGTCCCTCAAGGGTAGGGCACTCCTTCTGCCCCTGGCAAAACTCCTCCCTGGTAGGCCCTCCTTCCAGTTGCCATTCGGCAGGGAAAGGTAGGTCCTCCAAGGAGACAACATCCCCCTCCGTGGACTGCGGGTCCACCACCACCGGTGTCCCATCCATCTCAAGGGATGTGGATGCCGAGGCAGGTTTCTCCTGTCCCCGGATCTTCCCCTTTTTGGCAGCTGGCTGTGCCTTTGTTCCAGGCTTCAGCCCTGGCGAACTTCCCTCCGGGCAGTCGCGGACCGTGTGCTTGCACAGGCCCAATCAGGTGTACCCAGCATCTCTGAATGAGTCCGGAATTCCACCTCCTTCCAGGCATTGTGCTCCAAGTCATTCCCCAACAGGCAATCGACTGGCACGGCAGGGCTCACCGCAACTCGAAGGAGACCTGCGACCCCTCCCACTCAAAAGGAACTTCAGCCACAGAGTAGTGACCTAGTCTGCCGTCAGCCATCGCGGCGGAGTGGAGTACGTATGGGATCACCTGCTCTGGGGACACCAGATGACTCCTTACCATAGTCATACTGGCACCTGTGTCCCTCAGAGCTTCCCCTCTTTGGCCATTGATGGTGACCCACTGGCCATACTTGGCGGCATTTGGGGGCACCCGGATCTTGGGAACCATCTCTCTGTCTCCCAGGGACACTAAGGTTACTCCCGCCCACTCCCCTCCCTTATCCAAGGGCAACTCCTCCCCGAGCACTACACTAGCCACTCCCGGGGTTTTTCCTCCAGTGGGAGGGGGTGGTGTCTTTGGGCATTTGACATCTCCTTTATAATGCCCAACCCCACCACATTCATAACAGCGGACAACCCTTGGCTGCTGACTATGGTCAGGATGAGGGGGTCTTTGTGGGTTGGCTCTAGGAGTGAAACCTGATCCCCTTCCTTGGGAACTGTTTTGGGGGCCTTTGGAGAACTCCCTCTTTTTGTCTCCCCCCTCTTTCTTCTGGGGAGCGCCCTGACCAGTCCTTTGGGAATCTCCTCCAGTCCCCTTTGAGGGCACCCGGGTACTGGCCCAGATGTCCGCCTCCTCCGCAAGCTTCCTAGGACTAGTCAGCTTGCTGTCCACCAGGTGTTGACGCAGCTCTGGAAAACATTTCTCGAGTAGGTGCTCCTTCAATATCAAGTCATATAACCCCTCGTAGTCAGTCACCTCACTGCCTTGCACCCAACCCTCTAGGGCCTTCTTGGCATAGTCTAGGAAATCCACCCTGTCTGTATTTCTCAGGGGTCAGTCCAAACTTTCTGATCAGGGCCACTTTCATGGTGGGGTCATTAGTCTGTTACTCCTGCTCTAAGGCTAGAAGGGCATCCCTCCCTACCGGAGGCATATATTTGTAGAGGCCACCCCCCCAGTGACTCTCTGAAATCCCATGGGCTCTTAATGATAATTAGGCAGCCAACCATTTGGCAATGTTGTCTCCCACACTAAAACTGGCGACTACATCCTTGGGCAAGTAGGGTCTGGGTTCCCTGGTAACCTCCTTAGGTACGCTGCCACCAATAGGATTACTGGAGGTCCCTACCTGTAGGGCTTTGAGGTCTAACTCCTTTAAGCTAAGCTCATGAGCGAGCCTCGTCTCCTCCCTCTCCTTTTCCAACCTAGCTAACTCTCATTTTAATTGTCTTTCCTCCCTTCTGTCAGCTAACTCCGCTGCAGTCAGGCTCCTTCCAGATACACAACTGCCCGCCCTCGAAGGTGTCCTAGGACCGGGTAACAGATTATCCCCTTCGGTTTGGTACAGCATTTCTGCTTCAATGACAGTTTCATGATCCTCCTCTTCCTCCTCCTTTTTCCCATCTGGGTGAGCTGCCACCCATGCTCTCAAGCTGGTTTGAAGTTCCACCTTCTTCGCCCCACGCTTAAAGAACACCCCCTTTTCCTGGCAAAATTCCTTGAGCTGGGCCGCTGTGTAGGTCTCCAACTCATCCAATTCAAACTACATTTTACCAAACGGGGCCTCAGACAGTTACTTTGGAGTATTCAAGAAAGAGGCGTTAAATAAGGGCTACCTCAACCCACCACCAGAAAGGAATTTAGAAAAAACAAAACGTCCAATTAGGGAGATCACTAGGAGAAAACTCCAGGTGTAGGTACGTGGTGCACACTAAGCCACTGCCAAGTGGACACAAGTACAAGCCCTGTAAATCATTTATACATTGAATCCATTCTACATTCGTTTAAGATATTAGATCAGATTAGCAATCCATACAGGTATAGAGTTGGTGGAGATATTACCTACTTAATGAGGGTAGATCATGAATTAAATTAATAACATGGGGGGGGGGGCTTTTCCCTCTTAAAGAATCATGGCTTCACATTTATTTCAGCACATCAACATGCCCCACTCAATTGACTTGTCGAGTACCAGTTTCAGATTAGCCCAAGTCATGCTGTTGTGGTTCCTGAGTTCTTAGTTCTGACAGACAATAACTTCCCCCGGCTGTTTAGTTCTGTTAGTTTAGCTCCCCGGGCTCTTCTCACACTCTTCCTGTTTAGGCTAAAGGGGCCGATCCCCTCACGGCCCAACAGGGGTCTTAGGAGCACTGCCTGGCCTCCCACTAGCCCAATTCCCAGCTGTCGTCTAAAGCGGTAACAGAAGGTCCCGAGGACTGTGGCAGTCGGTGATACAGAGCTTCCACATCCGACGCCTTCTTCAGCTGGGAGGGCCCTTAGTGGCTGGCTCACGGAGGGGAATTCCCACTGACTCCGATTGGCAGGCCCTGCTCCTGGCGTCCCCTCCCTTCCGCTCTCCGAGGAGGAAGGAACCTCCCCGGGGTCTGGCCTCCTGTACGTCCGTCCCACCTCCCTGCGCTCTTTCCTGTCAGCGCTGGGCGGGACTTCGCTCAATCTCGCTCCTGACCTTCTCCTTACGGGAAATGCGGCACTTCTCTCTCTCGCGCCGATCCACCTCAGCGGGAGAGGAGCTCTAGCGGCTGGCAGCTCCCTCTCCACTTCTCTCTCTTGCACGCCAGTCTGGAAACCAGGGCATCACCAGTTCCGGCCCCCAGGCAGAACCATTCCCACTACAGGGGCTCCAAACAGGCCGGCAGCAGCAAGATCAGGTAAGTGCTAGCCAAACCAGGGTCTGTGCAGTCTTAGGACCCGCACTGGAGGGCAAGTTCTAGGGAGTTCTGTCAGGGTAGTAAGGAGTCTGACAACCCAAGGGCTCAGGGAGGCAATTCAGCAGAGAAGAGGGACTGATGAAAGTGGACCCAGTCCCCTACAGGAGGGTGTAGCACTCACCTCCCTCCTGTCAGTTTGGATGCCCTCACACCCCAGAACCAAACCAGGATTTCTCTCACAGGGCAATAAAGGGAGGATGATGCGACTCCCCAAGCTGAGGACAGCAGGGCTAGGTCAACGCACAGGGGGTAGCGTCAGCAGTGAGGGGGTAGCAGCCCCAGGGGACAGTCAGACCCTCCCACAGTGCACTAACCTCCCTGCCCTGCAGCCTAAACTCCTGACTGGACCCTCTCTCAGGACACACTAAAATGGCCGCCCAACATTCCACCTTTTATAACCTGGGCCCAGAGTGTCCAAAGTGGACCAGAAGGTTCCGGAACCCCTCATATCCCTCTATGGCACCAAGCAATGAGGTAAAAACTTGACAGTTGGCAGGCCACCATTTTGGCAGGATCTCCTATTCTTCCACCATTTTAGAGAAGCACCTACGCTTCATGATAAATTAGTCATCATGGAGCGCCCAGAGACCTATGGACAACACCAAAAGAAATGTGGTGGACAAAAAGAAAAAGAATGAGAAGGCAGAAAAGGGGGTAAAAAAAAAAATAGGAGGGACCACCCAAAGGGCTGACAGGTCTAACAGTTACCCCCTACATTTTTCTGGAATTTGATGCATTGTGACTAAGTGTGCAATGGATCCTTGCTAATCAGGTTCCCAGTGCCAGTCTTCTTTCTTGAGACTGTACCTTTATTTCCACAATTGGCATACCTCTGGCACAGATATAAGCCCCTTCTGAAAGGTACCAGTGTTGCCAATAGCTTGAGAACAGAGAGGGTCTCTAAGTGCATGTATGTATATTGTATTGTAATTGCATTTATTAAGCACTTACTACCCCTGACAAGGCGTCAAAGTGTTTTTTTTGTGCCACCTTCAGTGACCCCTCACCAAACACATACCCACTGCCATTGTAGACTGTGCGTCTTGGTGCAGCTAAAACTAAAGAGTCGACATGGCACACATCCCTGTGTGCCATGCCTAGAAAACACTGCCTGTGGCATAGGTAAGTCACCCTTCTAGCAGAGGGGCGCTAGGTGGCGCACTAGCGGATGGAAGCCTTCCTGTGAGGCTCCCGCAGTCCGGCGACATTGATCCGTTCTAATATCCTCAATGGGCGCTTATAAGTGCTGTAGCTGCAGGCAGAGCTACAACAGGGTGCCCGGATACTGAGAGCTGACTTTGAGTGCAATCGGAGCACAACTGTGTTGCTGGGACGCTCCGGAAGATTCAGCGGACTGCATGCACGGAAGTCGCAGTGAGCAGGTCCGGCCGCAGTAGCCAGGCAAGCCCGGGGTGGTACGTGCGGCCTAGGCCCCGAGATCGGGCGCCCTGCGAGGCGCGCCATTGCTCTTTAAAATTGTGAAACGGCCCCCTCCTCTTTGCGGACTGTGCACCAATCGGCTGGCCCGGCTGCGGGTGTCCGAGTGAGCCGTTGCGGATCGGGGCTTCTGGAGGACCGTGTGATGTGGACGCTGGGCCTGGGACTGTACTTGCCCGACTGGATTACCGGAGACGGATGTCTCTCATGGCCCCCGGGAGTGCGGTCCGCGACCTGCTGGGTTCCCGCGCGAGGGGTGAGTGAACCACTGGAACGCCTGAGGGGGCTTGAAAGGAGCCTCCGATAGTGAAGTGGCGGCGCACCATCGGGGGATTGTGTGTGTTGGTGCAATTCACCCAAGACTGTTTTGGAGTGCATCGGTCTCCTCTCAGGGTTCCCTACCGGTGACACAGAGTGACTGCCTGTAATATTTGGCGGGTGCGCCTGGAGTTATGTGGAGGAGCCCCTTTTTTTTTTTTTTTTGCGGCACTGCCTGGAGATATAGCAAAAGCGAAGAGCCGCATTCTGTGAGGGACACACGGCGGAGAGTATTGGACTAGAAGTGTTGAGCTGCGATCTACTCCATACTACTGAGGGCAGAGGATTGTGGATCTGGCCTGCTAAATCTGAGGACTCGGAGAGGGCGCTGACGCCGTTTTGGTGCTGGAGGCGATAGGATACACCCGGGCCCATTTCTTCACCCAAAATACAGTATAGTCCTTTGCTTGTTGCATATCGCGCACAGAGGACTGCGCTGCAGCTGCGGCTCCGGGACACGTGGGACAGAGGCTCGGGGGCCGAGGGACGCACTCTGCCACTGATACATCTCACTGCTAGTGGGTCTTATCGCCCCCTGAATCTCTCTGTGCATTATACCAACTTCGGACTGCTGACTGCGGCCTTGCTGGGCGATCGGATATACGGTGGGGTGAGCTGCACTGCCACGACGTGAGGATGGGACGGCCGGACACGAGACAGCCGAAGCTCACCTTTGACTCTACCAAGAAGACGAACCAAAATGAAGGGGCCCGAAACAACCCGGCTGGAACGAGTGAAGCAGCGGGTGCATCATCGGATGCGGCAACGAATCTGCAAGAAGTGTTACGCGAGATGCGTCAAGGATTTACGACAATCGCTGACAAAGTCGATAGAATATCCTCACGCATGGATGCAGTGGTTCATAAATTGGACGCCCACGAAGACCGACTGAAGGAAGCGGAACAACGGATTTCGGATTCGGAAGATACTACTACGAGACACACCGCGCAGCTCTCCAGAATGGACAACCTGCTGCGGATTATCGCGTCCAAGAGGGAGGATTTGGCAGCGAGGAGTAGACGTAATAACGTTCGTATAGTAGGTATTCCGGAGATGACGAATGTGGGCAAAATGGAGGAATACGTCGAGAAGATGCTGATGACAGCGATTGGCACAGAAGTTTTTTCTCCGCACTTTATAGTGGAGAGAGCGCATCGCTCCTTAGCCCCGAAACCGAAACCAGGGGCACCTCCTAGACCAATCATCGCTCGGCTATTGAATTATAGGGACAGAGATGCGGCATTGCGTGCGGCTCGCAATACGAAGACACTGACGTATGAAGGCAATTCTTTCACTATGTACCCGGACTTTACGCCGATGGTACAGGAGGAGCGGAGGAAATTTCTGTCTGTAAAGGCCAAACTGCATGCGTTGCAACTGGACTACGCATTGCTCTACCCAGCTCGGTTACCGGTCACGTACCAGGGATGGCAAAAATTCTTTTCAAATCCTCAACAAGTGGAAGATTTCCTCAAACACTATAAACGTGCTAACAGGAATGCTGAAGTGGCGGAGGAGGAACCGGATCCGCTGCATGACGAGAGGGAGAATGGTGAACAGTGAGTGGGTGAACGTTTTCCACATGTAGTAGCTGGGGCCCACAGCGATTGTGTGAGGGACAGGAAGTGTGAGGAGGGGGATGCTTGCTGGAAATGATGATGTACTGAAGCAAACCTATTTCCATGTCCCCCACGTGCATGGTTACTGGGTTGCACGGGTAGCTTTATGGACCCCACAGTATGTGTTGCTTTCCCATTACGTGATATATTGACTATTGATAATGTTGCTTGCTGATATGGCACCAGAGTTGCCTAAAGTTATAGCGCTGGAAACCCCTCAGGGACACTGGGTCGACCTGCAAGTCATATTGTGGGTTTGACTAAAGTGAGAGGGATACGTGTTGCCACCTAGAAATGGTCCCCAAAGGGAAATACCCTCAAGTTTTCTTGTTGAGCGGGGAATGCACTGGCCCTAGTTCTCGGGGCAACTGTGGGAGGGGAGGGGAGGGCATATGGCTGGCAGGTTGGGGTTTGCTTCAGTGGGAGGGGGGAGGATTTGCAGTACTAGGGGAGGGGTATGCAGTTGGGAGTTTCTGGGGGGGCAAGGGAGGGGTGGGACAGTTACAGGTTTTTTTTCCACAGAGGAGGGTGGTAAGGGAAGTTCATTGGACTATTTATTTGCGTAATTATGTATGTACACTGCTGATGTTGCTATGGCTAATGTTGATCAGAATGCAGGTTCATATAGACAATGACATACTTTGCACTGTATGGCTATTTAGGAGAGAGGGGTTTGTTCAGAGATGGCAGTTACAGAACGAGTAAAGAAAATTTCGGTCTTGTCCTGGAACGTGAGGGGATTGAATGACGCCAGAAAGGGAAGGAGGGTGGTGGCCTATCTGGAGCAGCATCATGTGCACATTGCATTATTACAAGAAACGCATCTAAGCCCGCGCACTACTTACACTTTTGCTAGCAAATGGGCAGCGGTCAGAAGTTTTTCTTCATACTCCACATATGCCAGGGGCACTGCAATACTGGTTAAGAAGAATGTGCCTTTTGTAAAAATTGGTGAACATACGGCTACGGAGGGGAGATTTGTGGTATTGTGGGGCAGGCTAGGTACTGATACGGTCTCAATAGTAAATTGTTATGGTCCAAACGTCGATTCACCTGAATTCTTCACGAGGTTGTGGGGCAAAATATTAGACACTGGTTCAATGCATATTATATGGGGGGGTGACTTTAATGTTGCGATGGCCCCAGGGTTAGACAGGTCTGATGGAAGCCATCAATATAACAGACGTGCCAGGGATGCTTTAGCTGGGATAATGAGTGAGGGGGGACTTATTGATAGTTGGAGGTTTGTTCATGCTGGGCTTCGAGAAGGTACTCACTTTACCACACATGCCAACACATGGGCAAGGTTAGATTACGGTCTACTGTCTAGGGGATTGGGGGTAGATTTGGGCGGAGTGACTCACTTACCAAGGTCTTACTCGGACCATTGTCCGGTACTGGTACAGATATCAATCCCGGGATTTGATAGGGCAACACCAACGTGGCGTATGCAACCCACGGCGCTTCTGGATGCACAGTTTAAAATGGAGTTGGGTGAGGACATTTCAGACATTTTTCCCAGCAACCGTGGCTCTGTGGATAGTGTAGAAAACATTTGGGAGGCGTTTAAGGTGACGGTAAGAGGCTATTACATTTCAAGAGTTTTGGGGTGCTGAGGGACATTCGAGGAACCCTTGAAAGATTAGAGAAAGAATTGAAGGAGTTGGAATCTAGGATGACGTGGGAACCGATGGGCCCCGTACATGATGAATTTAGAGACAAGCTCACGCAGTATGAGGAAGAAGCAGATAGGGAGGCTAGGTTTAGAGGCAAACATTGGAGGGCGCGGCGATACTGTGAGGGAGAAAGGCCGGGTCGTGCGCTGGCAGAAATCACTAGACAAACGCGAGCTATCACACACGTACTGGAGATACGTACGCCGGAGGGTGTAAGGTGCCGGGACACGAAGAGTATTCTAGACATCTTCACAGCTAATTATGAAGAGTTATACACAACGAAACAGGAAGGGGAGGTTCAATTTGAAAGCTTCCTAGATGATGTAGCGCTATGTTGGCTGAGCGACACACACAGGCAGTTTCTTGGTGCTCCACTTGAGCTTGATGAAATTCGCGACGCAATTATGTCCCTTAATAATGGCAAGGCGACTGGATCGGACGGGCTGCCGGCGGAATTTTATAAATGTTACATTGATATAATGGCCCCGGTCTTAAAAGAGGTCTTTGAGGAATCCTTGGAAGTAGGTAGGCTGCCAAGATCGATGAGGGAAGTGGTAATCACGTCTCTGTTGAAGCCCAATAAAGAGCCCGCTGACTGCGACTCGTATAGACCTCTTTCTTTAATAAACTGTGACGCCAAGATACTGGCGAAGATGCTAGCAACCAGGCTCTCCTTGCTTATGACTAGGATAGTTCTTCCGGACCAGGCTGGCTTTGTCCCGGGCAGATCCACGGCTAGTAACATGCGTACACTTTTTTCACTAATACAAACAATAGCACCAGAACTCCCTGTAGCTGCTATATTCCTTGACGTGACAAAAGCATTTGATTCAGTTGAGTGGAGTTACCTTTTTGCCGTACTCAATAGGATGGGGTTCCCTAAAATATTTGTCGCATGGATCAAATTACTCTATATGGACGCAACGGCAAGAGTGCTCATTAATGGGGAACTTTCGGGCTCAATCTCCCTCACCAGAGGCACCAGACAGGGGTGCCCGTTGTCCCCGCTGCTGTTTGCGATTGCTATTGAGCCCTTAGCATGTCGTATCCGCCAGCTGCATCAACACAGCGCTTTTAAATGCTTCCAACGACAAAAAGATGTGTCGCTTTATGCGGACGATTTAACACTATATGTGGTAGATCCGCAGAATAACCTCAACCCATTACTCAGGGAATTTTTGGTCTTTGGTCGGCTGTCTGGCATACATATAAACTGGAGAAAGTCACAGTTTTTCCACCTGACTCCTGCAGTGACACGGTTTGCATTGGATTATCCACTGGAGTGGTGTGACTCTGATCTACGCTATTTAGGGATTCAAATATCGACTGTAAAAGAGGAGACGGTACGACTTAATTATGGCACCGCCATAACCAAACTGACAGAGGATGTTACACGATGGGTGTCTTTACCTTTCACCATGGCTGGCAGAGCCTCACTAATTAAAATGGTGGTCCTACCTCGTTTTTTATACTTGTTTCAGAATATTCCGTATTATCCAGGTACATTCTTTTTTAAAACATTACATACTGAACTATTGAGACTGTAATGGGCTGGCAAGCAGCCAAGATTGGCATGGTCGATCATCACCCAGCCTTATGTTAGCGGAGGATTTGATGTCCCCGATTTTCTGGTCTATTACCTGAGCGCTCAGGCGCAATTTGCCTACCATTGGTTTAAACCCACACCATTCCTGCCGCAGCTGGCTGTGGAGGAATGGATTGCTCGACCTCTCCCATTGAGGGGCATTATACATGGTCCAGTCAGTGTCATTGAAACACCGGCTACTACGGTGACGGGTACGGTTGATGCGTGGCAACGAATATTACACCAGCTGCCGGTTAACTTTCTATATGCCCCGGCTATGCCACTGGTTTATCATCCAGGTCTGTCGTTATTGCAGGAGAGGGGATTTCACGTGATGTGTACCAAGTTCAAGATTTTCACCTGGGGTAATTTGTTTGAGAGTGGGCAGTTCAAAACACGTGAACAACTGCTCCAAGGCCACCAGCCCACCCCGCTTGACATATTCTACAATGTCCGGCTACGGCAGGGCCTGAGGACTGTTATACCGCATTTCCCAAAGGAACCTGACACGGTACTTCCGTTGCAAATTCTGCTTACATCTGTGGATGGGAGGCACCTGGTGTCTCAGTTATACCGTAGCATCCGGGGGCAGTGTGAGAGGGGAGAATGTAGAGCGCTTAGGCACTGGAGTACTGATATTGGCAGAGAGATCACTGAGGCACAATGGACATATTGCTGTGAGCTCACTTCCAAGATATCGGCCAGCTGCAGATTACGGATTATCCATTATAAGTTTTTGCAGAGAATGTATTACACGCCCAAAAAAAAGATGAGATTCAACCTCTCGGATAACGACAGATGTGAGAGGTGCAACTCGGAGGGCGCAGGCTTCCTACACCTGGCATGGACATGTCCAGGGGTGTTTGCCTACTGGACTCAGGTTCACACAGCACTGCAGGCGATGGTGGGTGATACGATTGATAGGGATCCCCTTACAATGCTACTGGGATATACTATGCAGATACCCAAATCATATAGGAAGTTTGTAAACATTGCGCTGTTACTAGCAAAGCGGAGGGTGGCATGTAGATGGGGACGGGGTCGAGCCCCGAAGTTTAAGGTCTGGCTGACTGATTTATTATACTGTCAGGAACAGAACACGGTATATGCAGATACACAACCATTGAGCAGCAGGGCTAGGGACATATGGGGTCCACTGAGGGAGTACCTGTTAGCCACTACAAACTCATCCGATGATGGGTGTCAGGGTGAAATGGATACGACATTGGACATGGGAGTGGAGGGATTAAGAATTCTGGATCTGACGAATATCTTGTAGACACTTATGGGGGCGGGACTTGTGCATTGGTATGGCCCGGTCAGGAGGGTCCCTGCGTGCAACGCAGGAGCTGTATCGGACAATTTGAAGTGAGGAACTGAGATTTTTTTGTGCTTGCACATCCTCAGGAGCTGTCGTCCACGTTGATGTTTTGCTGCTCTGGCGGATTGGACTGAGGTCTGAATTGTTCCAGGAACTTGCTATTTCTGTGAACCTGATCTGTATGTCATTACAATTATATGAATAATAGGATAGCAACAACAGTGTATTTCTGATTGGCATGTCCATGGTGGGAAAACTATGTCCCTAATTTATGTTCATTGTTACTATGGTTTACATAAAACAAACACAACAAAAACATTTCATGGACCTTGAATCTACATATACCACGCTACAGTGTATGGACACCCAAATATTGCATTTTGCCGCCGGGCCTCCGGGTTGTCGGCTCCCTGGCTGTGTATATATATGAGAGCTGATAACGTGATTCAATGTACGCAGCCGGCCCGAGTGGTTGTAGGCATTCTGCTGTGGAAATTTATTTTGGAACAATAAAGGTCTTTTGAAATAAAAAATAACAAAAAAATTAAAAAACGTCAACCTTCTAGCAGGCCTTGCAGCCCCAAGGCACTATACTGCAGGTGAGGGAATAGCTGCATGAGCAATATGCCCCTATAGTGTCTAAGTACATTCACAGACATTGTAAGTGCAATGAAGCCATATTGAGTGGCCTATGAGTTTGACATAACAAACTCCACAGCCCCATGATGGCTTTACTAAATGCTAGGAAGTTTGGTATCAAACTTCTCAGCATAATAAACCCAGACTGATGCCAGTGTTGGATTTATTGTAAAATTCACCCAGAGGGCACCTCAGAGGTGCCCCCTAAAAACCTATTCAACCACTAGTATGTAGCGGACTGGTCTGCACCAGCCTGATACTCTCAGACATGATTCTGACCTCCTGAAGTAGGAACCTTGTGCTCTCATGGGTTGGAAACAAAGCCGGCTCTGGGTGGAGGGGCATGCCACCTACCCCCAAGCAGGAACAAGGAACAGCATACAGGGTGGTGAGCCTCAAATACTTCCTGCCCTTTGTTATGCTAGCCAGGGCCTCTACAGCTAGTGGAGATGCCCGCCCCCTACCATGCCCCACTATTGGTGGCATGGTTGGTGGGAAAATTAGTGAGCAGGAGAGCGTGTTCCCTCAGCCAGGATCACCCCTAAGGTGTACCACGCTGAAGTGAATCCCTCCTTAGAGAATCCTCCATGTTGGATGGAAGGATTATAGCCAATATGATTAGGGTATGCCCCCTCCCCAAAGGGAAGGGGACATACAAAGGGTGTAGTCACCCTAAAGGGATGTAACCCATTGGCTACTACCTGTCAGTACCTGTAACGTCCCTAAATTGAGTATTTAGGGGCACCCGTGAACCTTTATCCTTAGATTCCTGGCGACCTAAAGAAAAAGAAGGCCCAGAGAGCCGTGGAGCAGTGAAGCCTCCAGACGACAACTGTACTGGCCTGTCTACAGTCCTCGAAGAAACCTGCACCGAAAAGCGACTCGTCCTGCAGGCCCAGCAACCTCCACAACCCTGGGAGGACTGCCTGCCTTCCCTAAACTCCAAGTACACCCTCAAGAAGTGATCCAGTGCCTTGCCCAACCAGCCCTCCTGACCCACCTCTGTATCTGACGCCTCGGGCCCGATTGTTAGTGGCTTACCAGTGCTAAGAAGGTTCACCAGTGGTCCTGAGCTCGAGTCCATCCCAGAATGACCTCTCCAAGACTCCAAGACAACTACTGCAGCTCAGCATGAAGGGTCCCCTAACTGCAACCGGATCCGTAAAGGATCCGACCTCAAAGGACACTCCTGCCCCCGCAACTCCCCTGCCTTGGGGAGCCCGACTGATATAGCCCAGATGCCCTTCAATATCCCAACTTACCTCTCGAGCCACCAGTTCCCTTCGTCCCGATTCCTTGTCCGAGCCTGCAGCCTGTGTTCAAGATCTTCAATCTCTATTGCTTTGCATTGGGCGCTCGATGCTGAATTGGCACTCTGCACCACTCTGCAGCAGGTCGCCTCTGTGCTGCTGAGGGTGCGTGTTTGGTGCTGCCTCATGGCCCTCCCCAGTGCAAGTCCTATCTCCCACAGATTGACCCCCAACTCCGATATACCCTACCTGCAACCGGCACCTCTTTGTGTGCCCCCAGTCTCCATTGACTAACATTGGCCCTATTACCCAAATCTGACCTCTGCACACGACCCCCCCAGTGCCGCTGGTGGTGCAGTCACTACACTTACCTGACCCTTGCCCAGTGTTGGTCCTAAAACCAGAAGAGTGTATTTATAAGTCATGTACTTACCCGTGAAATTGCATGATTGTTTTCCTCCCATAAACTAACATTGAAGTGTTCGAAAAATGCACCTTGTCATACACAAAAAGGAATATTTTTACAAACAATTGGTCTCGGATTAAGTCATCGAGTGTGTGCAATCATTTATTGCCTGAGTGTGGAAAACAAATGGATAACACAGCCCTCTGATAAGCCTAACTGCTCTCCCACACTACCACAAAAGAGAGCATTTGATATTATCTACTTTAGGTTACGTAAAGCCTCTAGGGATCCACTGAACTCTGTGCATACTATATCTTAATTTGGTTTAGCATGTACAGAGCCAGCTTCGAACACTATGGTGCAGAGCTGGGATTACACTATCAAGCAAAGAAATTGTACTGGAGACATACCCTTCCAGTACCAGCTCCTATGAGTAGACTACTGAGAAAGGTCCCATACATTGGATGTGCACTGTGTTGTTTCCCTTGAGAACTTAACTAATTTCCCCTTGTTTTCACATGCTACAAGTAAGAGTTTTTGATGGAAAGGCTGGTCTTGCTATTTGAGCAGATTAGTCTTTTCATCTAAATCTCATGGCTTTCTGATTTATTCCTCTGCATTGCACTAGCGCAAAGCCTTAGTTGATATGCACCTAAGTCTTTAAGCATGTCCGTTAGGCTTCAGAGGAGTATTAATATTATCCCATTAGCACTGTGATGCTTGCATATGAACTTGAAAAGGCATCTCTAGCCTCTCACCCGCTGGACCTTTTAAGCCTCAATTGCCTATAAGGAAAAAAAAAGCTAGACACTCATACACTGAAATGTATTTTTAAATTTGACAAGGCTGTCAATGAAACTTGGAAATCTGATACATAAGTCATCCCTGGCTTTTCATCGAAAGGCATGTTGCACTTTGAAGCTTATACTTTTGCTTTTGATGGGCTCACAAATCCAGCACATGTAGTGATTTTGGCTAAACAGTCAGAACTGGCCAAAGGTGTTACACATGAGATGGTGATACTTGTCAGCTATGTTTTTAACATTTTACAAAGTGATCCAATCCATTTAAAAACAGCGTGTTTCGCACACAAACTCTTCTTGCATATTTTTTGAAGATTGTCTCCATCATTCACATGATATACATTTAACCAAGCATTAACAATGCATCCCATTTTAGCTTTGTATGGTGGAAAGATTTATAGCAAGCTTGACAAACACAGCATAGATATGACATGGTCAGCAGCGGCCGCACAACCTTCCCTATAATAAATAGGCTGTATAGGACAGGTGACAGCAGCAGGAAGAAGAGGGGCACAAAGGTCTGTCACACTCAGTAAAGGTAGACCACAGGTAACTAACATAATTTAAAGGAAGCGCGAGGAGTTCAAGGACTATTGTATGTTTTTTTCTCAAATGATTGAAATATAAATAAAGTCGAAACACCACTGGAAAAAAACGGCCAAACTTCTTATAGTATTATCATTCATTCATATACTCACATAGTATGTTGAACCGTCACTTTCCTAATGTGGTATACCTAATCAGCGTGTTCCCCACTAAGGACTGGGAAGTATCTGAGAGTACTACTGTCTCCTTGAAGTGAAGTCTCCTACGTATAGGAGACTTAGTTTGGGTGAGGCCCCTTATGTCGACATGTATGTTCTCCATTGTTAAACTACCATGCCTCTAGTAAATGGGAGTGAAATATTTTTTACTGGTGCCTCCATACTCAAGATTAAAAACAGGAGGGTCAAACAATGGACCCTCTATTTTTCAGCAGCATGACAACAAGCTTGATTATTAGAATACATTCCTCAGGAGTATAGATTTGGTGTATGACATCTCATATTATGGGAAGTCTATAGTTCTTAAGGCATGTTATGAAGGCATTCCATACATACATCCTTTGTTTTTTTTATACGAAGGGGCAACAGAAGTGGAATTGCACCTTCTGTATAAAAAGCTATATCTTTGGCATCAGTAGTACATATTTCCCTTCCTCATAGAACAGGTAGAGTTTGGGCAACAGAGGTGCAAGCGTCCCCTTCAGAGGAGAGGTACAAATTGTGTGGAAGAAGTGCAATCTTTGCTTCCTTACAGAACAGGTACTGTGTGGAAGTAGGAATACAAACTTTCGTCCCCTACAGAAGGCCACCGCAGTGAAAATGTGTCATCCTCGCAGAACATATTCAGCAAGGCCGAAGAGTGCAAACTTTCATCACTTACAGAACAAATGCAGGTAAGGCATGATTGTCATGCAGGTAACAGAGAGTTCTCTGCTGTGCATTATATGATTAGTCTGTAGATGCATGAGTCTTTATGTGGATAAGCCTAAACTGATCATCCCAAAATGTAGATTTACAAGATTCGGAGGCAAAACCCTGAAAGTGCTTAGAGGAAACCTACCCTTAGAAGTCAGTTCATAGTATGAATTCACATCCATCAAGTACTTCTTAAAACAACTGCTGCTCAAATTTGCCATACACGCTAATTCAGAAATTAAAATAACTCTAAATAACCATCCTGCACCATTTCTCAAGCTTTCACAACCAGGAGAGCTCTACCACAAGACCCTACGATCTCTCCAAGTTTCTACAAAATAATAACATCAATCTACTTACCAAGAATATTTCACATTCACCTCCCCACTCTGCCAGCATGTACCGACACCTTCACTCATTCTCTATTTACAACCCTTGTTTACTTCCTATACTCTCTCCCCTGCTTTAAAAATATTGCTACTGTCAAACATGCATTGTTTACTATGTTTAACGGATATAAGAAACTGCTTTGTATTTATATTTTATAGAGCGCACAATTCATCCCCAAAGGGATATCCCGGTGCTAGACAGAGTCAATTACTGGTTCTAAAAAAGACCTAAGGAGAAGACAGCATGTCTTCAATTTTGTTCTGAATGACAACAAATCGGGTAGAATATGCAGCTCCTGAGGGAGCCTATTCCAATGGGTGGAAGTTAAAGCGGACTTTACCCATCCGGGATTTTTTGATTCTTTTACAAGATATCAGGGCCTTAGAGGCTGATCTAAGAGTCTGGTTGGGTTTATAGAAGTTGACTTTGTTGCGAACAGCATAGGGCCATTCCCATAAAGTGCTCTGTGCCTGTGGCATACTAGCTTAAAATGGCTTGTTTGGGGACTGTCAAATGTCAAATCTATGTGCTGCACTGTTGAAATAAGGGTGACACTACCAACCAGAATATAAGATCCTTAAGTATTGCCCGGCGGTGTCGCCTCTTGAACCCAAAAAGAAGTTAAACTATTGAAGAGGCAGGCGCTGGAGACTGGAAGGCAGGAAACAAGGTTTTTATTTTCTCCGGAGGAGAACACAGCAAAACGGACAGAAGGTATCGTTCTGAGGTGCTCTAACTGCATCCCTGAGGCCTGGCCTCTTATACACAAGTTTATCTCTTTATTGCATGTAACACATTCTCGTCGATACTTTGATGTACGGAAAGACATCCTCAGAATCCCCCCTTCCCAGCCCGTTCCCACGCAAGGTTACAGTGGAAGTCCCCGCCCCGTGCACAACAGGTGATGATCATCGCGCAGCTGGATATTCCGCCGATTCATGGAGTGTGTGGGGTTCGATCGGATCTCGTAGGGCGGGGGGCTTTGATCAACCCGGGGATCCCTTGCTGGGGGGAAACTTTCTATTGTACGGGGAGGGGCAAGGAACAGTATCGGCAGAGCTGGGTGTCGGCCTGGGAACGAGGAAGACGAACGGGCACACGGGAAAAAGGGGTTTGCATCAAAGGGCCGGGGATCATGAATGGGAAGAAGGGAGGTGTTGCGCTGGGAACAGGACGAGGGCCTGGGGCAGAGCAGCGACGAAGAGGGGTTTTATGATTCGCGGCAGGTGCAGGCAGGGGGAGGTTGTCAGCGAAGCTAGGAGGGGGAGAGAGGCGCGCTGGCTCTCGGCGAGAGCAGGGAAGCCATGGTGCTCAAAATGGCGGCTGTTTTACGCGCACAAAAGGTTTAAGGAGAGCAAGAGGGCGCCGATAATGTTGACGGTTTCAGCCCAACTTTCAACAGTCCCCCCTTTTCAACATATCTAGCCACCTTGCTTTACTCAATGTCAATTTTCATCAAATTCCTAACTTCGGTATCATACAATGCTCTCATATGTTCGCTTCCAATGTCCACAGTTTTGGGAAAAATACAACTCGCACATAAAGAACACATAGGTGGCAGACATTGAATTCCTAAGCATAGGCCACATATCACAACTACGGGAATCAGGATAATGGTGAGCAGTCTCCAGCCCCAGCTTTTGACGGTGTCCCAGAACCAACCACCAAGCGACCATTCTTCTTGCTCTTGGTGAACTTCCGAAGAGAGTCTGTGAAGATGTTCGATGGCTTTGTACACTGAGGGTGAGTTGTCCGGTATGTATGTACAACAGCTGGACCCAATAATGCGGCATGCTCCTCCACGGTCCGCCAGAACCACATCTAGAACGAGGCGGTTCTGAAGAGCCACCAAACGGACCGCTTGGAGCTCGGCAGTGTTGTTGGCAAAGATGCCCGCTGTGATGTTCATGGTTGTCTCGACTGCCTGAGTCAAATGTCGGATGGCACGGCTGTTTGCCATCGGGCCCCAGAGGGGGACGAGTCCTTTCATAGCATCGAGGAACTGCGCCCCTGTTGAGTCGGCTTGCTCAACGTCTTTGGCTCGTTTTTGCCTGTGGTGATTCGCTGGGGCCACATAAGTTGGAGGAAGGACGAAGGAGATGTAGCAAGTGCCCCCCCCAGCCTTTGGGGAGCCAGGTGTAGGCCTTTGTGCCGCAGATGAAATACATGTTTGGGGATGACACAAAGGAAGGTGGATCCGTGGAATCCAGAGTGCTGGTAAAGCGGCAAGCGCTGCGACCCACCAGCTGTGTCCCAAGTCCTTCTACACACATGTGGCCTGTGACGTTGATGACCGACAGGGCCACAGTCAGAGTGGCAGCCGTTCGTTTCCGCAGATAGGAGAAGGTGGGTCTGGTTGGATTGTTGAACACCTGCATTTCGATTCGTTCTTTAGCTGGGATGTCCATTTGGATCGAGTCGCTGGGGGTCAGCGGGCAGAAGTGTGTCTTTGTCTTGTTTCGCCCGGCCCCGTGAGAAGAATGTGCTGCAGTTCTGCTGGAGGTGGCATTGCCCGTATAGCTCTCTTGCAGGAGGATCAGCCAGGCAAGGCAGGAGCCGTGGACAGAGAAGGGTGAAGGGATGAATGGTATTGAATGTCCAGTGGCATGGGGTAGCAACCCACAGATCCAGCAGTTGGTGGTGTTGGTGGCAAGATTGTGCTGGTGAAGTAGCTGCACGAAAGAGTTGTTCCAAAACTCCTTTCGCCTCTCTCTTAGTTGAGGAGAGAGCGAAATTAGATAATGTTCCTTCATGGTGGTAGGATGAGCAGTGGTTAGGAATGTTTCGTGAGCAGGTGCGTGTTCTTCCATAATCCAGAGCGTAGTCATGAGGAGAAAACAGAGGAGGATTACGATGAAGAGTGCAATTGTCTTTGAGCTATGGAGTCTGTCTGTTCTCGGATTTCTGTAGTGGGTATTTCCTGATGTCTCCGTCGGCTTCTTATTTGGCGCTTCCATCATCTTCTTATCTGGCGCTTCCATCATCTTCGTCTTCAAGGTGCTCGGTAGTGGGCAGGACCACAGACTTAGTTTTAGCTTCTCTCCAGGTAACCCTTGGTAGTTTGGGTCACCGTTCTGAGATCCTTTAACCTAGTCCGTGGCCTACTTAGCCGAAGCTCCCTCCTTTCGACGCAGGAAATACCCTTCTCGAGATGGCACAGTGGGGTCAGGATGTTTTGAAAGTTCGAGTGTCTCGGTATCAGGATAGCAGTTCAACGATGGTCGGTCCTGGTTCAGGAGCTCTTCTTGGGTGTTGACGGTGTCTGTTGTGGCCAGGGCTGGAGAGACCTTTTTGCAGTGATGAGCGTGCAGCCAGTGTTTCTTCCCCTCCACTCGAAGTGCGGTTCGAGTGGTGATCAGCACTTGCCAGGGGCCCGTCCACCGGGGTTCCAAACTCTTTGATCGCTGAAAATTCCGGATCAGCACGAAGTCCCCCGGCTGGATGGCGTGACCCGGACCCCTGGAAGCATCGGGGATGGCCTGCTGCACCTGCTGATGAAGGACAGACAAAGTTTCAGTCAATTTGTACAGATAATCAGACATTAGGACGTCCGGAACGTCATGAATGGAAGTTGGTTTCGGGGCAGACCAGACGCTCATGGGTCGACCGAAGACAACTTCATAAGGGGTTAAGTGATGTCGGGTGGGGGTAGAGCGCATCGATAGCAGTGCCAATGGGAGGGCGTCTGGCCATTTCAGGCCCGTGGTAGCCACTATTTTGGCCAGTTTAAGCTTTAGTGTGGCATTGTGTCGTTCGACAAGCCCAGCAGATTGAGGGTGGAAGACTGCGTGGAATTTCTGTTTAATACCCAGCCCATTTAGGATGAGCTGGATAACTTTGGCTACGAAGTGGGGGCCATTATCACTCCATAAAACACGACAGAGGCCATAACGGGGGAAAAACTCCTTTAACAGAACCTTTGCAGTGGCCATAGCGGTGTTGTCACGGGTTGGATATGCTTCCACCCACTTGCTAAATGCGCACACCACGACGAGCACATATTTTAAGCCTTGGCATCTGTCTAGCTGGATGTAGTCCATCTGCAGGACTTCAAATGGGTGGTTTGGGACCCCAAATCCCCCCCGGGGTACTACAGTTCCTTTCCCGGGGTTGTGTTGCAGGCATATTAAGCATTGTTGGACCAGGCGTTTGGCGGAATCTGGGATCTTGTCATTGTGCCAAACCCTGGAGACAAGTTCGATCATGGGGGCTGATCCTATGTGGGCAGGGGAGTGTGCCATGGTTAATATGGGAATCAAGTACGAATCAGGTAGCAACCATCTGTTCGTGTCTTTTGTCCGCCAGCAGCCTTCATCGTCTTTCAATCCCACCCGTGTCCATTCAGTCAATTCGTGTTGTGTGCTAGACGTTTGTATGTCTCTAATTGTGTCCTTGGCGTCAGTCCAGTTTTCTGCTTGTGACCTGGTCACGTACATATGTGTTGTCGTTCTATTTTCAGCTGTCGTTCGGGCGGTGATGTCGGCTAGTGCATTTCCCTGTCCAATAATGTCTGTCACTTTCTTGTGTGCCTGGCATTTGATAACGGCCAGTTTATTGGGGAGGAGGACAGCTTCGATTAAGGCGGAGACTAAATCCCCGTGCAAAATGGGTGTGCCGTGTGAGGTCAAGAACCCTCTCTCTCTCTCCAGAGGAGCCCAAAATGGTGAACCACCCCGAAGGCATACTGGCTGTCGGTGTAAATGTTCGCTGTGGTTCCTGTTGCCAGGATGCAGGCTCGCGTCAAAGCAATCAGTTCCGCTGCCTGGGCAGATCGCTGGGTGATGCGGGCTGTTTCTACTACAGTTCGAGCCGTGGTGACTGCATAGGCAGCGGAAGTGGTACCATCGGAGAGTTTGATGCAAGAACCGTCCACCCACAGCTCCCCGTCGGGGTCAGGGAAAGCCGTGTCTCTGAGATCGACCCTACTCCTGGTCTGTTCGTCCGTAAGAGTCACGCAGTCATGTACGGGGTGCACATTGGGATCGTTCTCTGGCAAGGGTAACAGAGTTGCTGGGTTCAGTGTGGTGCATCTTTTCAGGGTGATATGGGGGGCAAGCAAGGTCAGTTCGTATCCAGTCAGTCGTGCACTCGTCAGATGTTGCGTCTTGGTTTGGTTCAGGAGGGTGTCGACTGCATGGGGTACCAGTACCGTGAGGGAATTCGAGAGTACAATCCCCTCACTCTGTCGGATAGAGATTGCAGCAGCAGCTACAGCTCGAAGGCAGGCAGGCAAGGCTCTGGCGACAGGGTCAAGAGTGGCAGAGAAGTAAGCGCACGGTCGTTGCTTAGGGCCGATGGCCTGGGTCAGGACAGATAAAGCGCACCCCTCCCTTTCGTGAGTGTAAAGGGAGAAGGGCTTTTTGTAATCAGGGGTACCTAGGACAGGGGCTGAGCAAAGGGCATCTCGCAGTTCTGTGAAGGAAGTTTGACACTCAGGGGTCCAAGGGAGTGGGAAAGGGACGTCTTTGTTTAGCAGAGAAAGCAGTGGTTTTACAACGAGGCTGAAGTTTGGTAACCATTGTCGGCAGAAGGAGGTGAGGCCTAATAGGGAGCGAACCTGCTTCTGGGTCTTGGGGACAGGGGTATCTAGAATGGTTTGGATTCGATCTGGGGTGAGTTTTCTTCCATCTTTGGACAAGAGGTGGCCTAGGTAAGTGACCTGGGGTAGGCAGAATTGCAACTTCTTCTTGGAGACCTTGTGGCCATTTTCCGCAAGGAAGTGCAAGAGTTGAATGGTGGCGGTAACCGCTAGAGGGGTGGTGTCGGCTGCCAAAAGGATGTCATCGACATATTGCACCAACACCACTCCGTCGGGTAACTGGACTTGGTCTAGTTGTCTTTTGAGGGCCTGGCTGTAAATGCTAGGGCTTTCCGTGTAGCCTTGAGGCGCTCGGCAGAACCTATATGAGCGGGCTTTTAGGGTAAAGCCGAAGAGATATCGGCTGTCTGGGTGGATGGGGATGGAGAAGAATGCGTTCTTGAGGTCGATGACGGAAAAGGTGGTGGCAGTGGATGGAATCAAGGTCAGGATGGTGGTGATGTCTGAGACCACAGGGTACTGGGGTACCACCACTTTGTTGATCTCTCGGAGGTCGATGATGAAACGGTATGCTTTCTCATCTCCCTCTCCCTGCTTCTTGATAATGGGCAAGATAGGGCTGTTGCAAACGTTGCTAACCACTTCCTCTACCACTCCTGCGTCTATCAGTGACTGGATAATCATTACCAATGCCTTCTCGCCCTCTGGCGATATCCGATATTGTGGGAGTTTTGGGAGTGTTGCGTCTGGTCGGACAGTAATGTGCACTGGGTCAATTAACATACGCCCTACGTCCGAATCCGCTTTGGCCCACAGATACGGAGGTAGAGTGTCAAGCAGGGACGCGTCAACGTCGGTGATGGAAAACATGTGTCGGGGGGAGCAATGTCTAAGCAGAACGGGGTTGTCGTAAAGAAACACTCGAACTCCATCTTGAGAACACCTGATCGTCGCTCGGAAGTGTTTCAGTAAGTCAAGTCCCATAATGGCGTCAGGGCTATTGGAGGAAAGCAAGAACGTGGTGTCGGTGGTGTTGTTTTCTACGTCAAAGAGAATCGGGGCAGACAAAGGGTTGGTGGAGGGCGTTCCATCGAAACCTGTCGATGTTATGAGTGAGCCAGACAAGGGTGCCCTTGGAATCAGTCGTTTAGATAACGCACTACGTGTTGCGCCAGTGTCTACCAGAAATGGAGACTTGGTACCCAGGACCTTAGCAGTGACATAAGGGCCCTGCTGGGCAACATAGAGCTCGACTGGATCCCTCCCTCGCCCTTGGCTGTCCTATGCGAAGGTGTGAGTATCGTCATAGTCAGATTGTTGATATTGGTTCTGCCTGGGTCGGTCGAACGTATTTGGTCTGCTTGATCTGTCGTTAGTCGCGTCATTTGGGGGCCCTCGTTGTTGTCCCTTAGGTCTCGGTCCGTTTGCTACGTCCCTGGGGTCTTTGTTTCTGATCATTTCCAGAAGAACTGGGCACTGGGATTTCCAATGGCCAGTCCCTTTGCAGAAAGCGCACTGATTTTCTCTAAGGTCCGTGCGTCCACTGTAGGAAGTCAGAGTGCGGTCCTGGGGAAATGTAGTCTTAGGGACGTTTGTCTGGTAGTTTCCCCGGTATTGGTCTCGTCCTATAGTCACCCCTTGCAGTTTGGCAATCATCACCCTCTCTTTTAAGTCCTTCTTCTTTTTCTCTGTCGCCCTATCGTTTTCATTTTTCTGGTGCTCATAATATTGGGCCATTTGGAGAATCGCTGTAGGTTTGGAGGCTGCCCAACTACTCTCGCTGGCCTGTAGTTTCTGGGAGATTTCCGATGATAGGCCCTTAACATAATTCTGGACAAACAGATGGTGTCCGGTTGCAGTGGTCATGTCCTGGCCGCTGTAATCGGAGAACACCGTTTCAAACCGGGAGAAGTATTCCGATACATCCTCCTGGGGTTTTTGGCGACAGGCTGTTACTATCGACCAGTCCACTTTCTTTTCTGGGATTAGGGTTTTTAATTTCTCTACGATTTTATCTGGGAGGTCTAGAATGGATTTCAAAGGCTTTTGTCCTGGTCCCCGTTGTTTATCCAGATCATCGAGTTGTGACCAGGTATGTCCAAACAGCTCAAGGTGGTCGACTTTCCGGATTTGCTTCCACACATCAGCTGGTAGACATAACCCGAAGAACAAGTCGATGTCAGCCAGGGTCATAATCGTTGAGCCTAGGGCTGTACCCAATTCAGTATAGAAGGCAGTGGGGTTTTTTCGTAGGTCGGGTAGAGATTTCCGGAATGTCAGTATCTCTTGCCGGTCCCACGGCTGGTAGACCCAGTTGTACACTACCCTTCCCTTCGCATCTTGGTTGTTTGCATCATCGTGAGTCCCTGTACCCCGAGGAGGAACCCAGTAAGGGGCAGCCTCTCGTATCGGCATCATGGTGTTAGATTGCTCGGTTGGTGGTTCGGTCACTACGGAGGCTGCGGATTTAGCTCCCGGCTTTCGTTCAGTGAGGTGGCGGAAAACCTCAAGCGTACGCGTAAGGAGGTCCGACACATCACACTCGCCCTCATCCCCGATATCGACCTTCCGGTACAGAGTCCTTAGGCTCTCGGGACCTTTGTCTCGATATCGGTCCTCGTATGCATTCAAGACATGATAACACAGTCGTACAGTAAAATGTCGTCTGTGACTCCCTGTATACGAGCTGAACACATCCGTGATGTACTCTTCATCCTCCTTTCTTTCTACCAGTGTCCTTGCTATTTTGTCGATCCCCGCTCGCTCATCTTTGTCTAGTCTGTTTGTTCTTGCAGGGCCAGCCCCTCGAGTCTCATGGTCGTCTAACGTTGTTGTTGATGCGGGTTTTAATACAAGGGGTTCGGCTGGCACAGAGGCCATTGGGGCCGACGCTGTGGCGGTACCTTCGTTTGTACCTGGGGGTGGCGCGTGCTGCGCCAAGGGTTGAGAAGGGGCATATGGAGGGGGCATGTAGATGATAGGAGGACCTAACAGCAGGTCCTCATTGGCTCGTTGTTTCGAGGGTAAATCAGGGTAGAGCATGGAGGGAGTTCTAACCGGACACTGGCTTGGCGTTTCCATTTCTAGTTTCTGTTTAGCTTTCTCTCTTTCCTTTATCTCTTTTTCTAAGTTCTGGGCAGCTAGGTGGGCTGCTTTTCGCAGCTCTTTTTCCAGCCTACTCTCAGTTTTCTTTTTACGTTGTTCAGTTTCTTTTCGCCACATGCCGAAACTGTCAAGCATAGTGGGTGTTGTCTTGTTTTTACCCAGGGCAGTTTCTAGCGTTTTTATTTTATCATCATCGAAGGATCCTATCAGGGGCCACTGACTTTCTTGACCCTTTTTCGTATATTTATGCCATAGTTTACTATAGGCTATAGCGGTCAATCCATGCTTCATGAACATGTCCTTATTAGGGGTGCCTTCCAGTGGGGCTGGATGGTCCATCTCTAATAGGCGGTCCGGGCTAAACAGGCTACTAATCAGTGGGGAGAAGACAGACATGACAGCTCGTAACGAGGGACTAAAAAGTCAGCACTGCCTATCTTATCACTAGGTGCAAAGACTGGACAGAATATTTCTATTCTACGTTGTTTGCAGGCAGTGAATACCTCATGGATCAAAATAACAAAAGACCAATAAATAACAATGGGGAGAATGAGTAGGTCCGCAAAGATCTGCGTTACCTACCCTTTTCACTATCTGCAAAAAGGGTGGTCTCTTCCCTGTTTGCAGACAGGGAATCTCCAGGAAACAATAGTTTTGCGAACAACAGTTCAGTTTCAAGTGATTATTGAGTGGGGGAGAAAAAATAAGCACGGCTGCTGCCCTACCTATCCTCCACTGCTTGCAAAGAGAGAGCCCGTTGTTTCTCCGTTTGCAGACAGTGAATCTCCAAATAAATAAAAAGAGCAATACTAGTATTTTTAAACAAACAAGCAATCAAGCAATCATTTCGCAACTTGTCGTGATTACACGACCTTACCCGGACCGCATGGACAGTTTCCTGTCTTCCGAATCCAGCGCCCGATCGTCCTCTCTTCTCCGTTATCCTCGCGGCACTCCTGATGGTTCCCAGTCAGGACCGTAGATCACTCGAGAGAGGTCTGTTCGGAACCAGTGAAGTTCGGATGATCGGCTGTCAGACGAGGGTCTATCGGACAGACGCGTTCCCGATCGTTGCGGTCGTTCACTTTGTCGTCAGGACCTCTCCCACTGGATCCATGGGTCGCTGATGGGCCCCACGCTTGGGACGCCAATTGTTGAAATAAGGGTGACACTACCAACCAGAATATAAGATCCTTAAGTATTGCCCGGCGGTGTCGCCTCTTGAACCCAAAAAGAAGTTAAACTATTGAAGAGGCAGGCGCTGGAGACTGGAAGGCAGGAAACAAGGTTTTTATTTTCTCCGGAGGAGAACACAGCAAAACGGACAGAAGGTATCGTTCTGAGGTGCTCTAACTGCATCCCTGAGGCCTGGCCTCTTATACACAAGTTTATCTCTTTATTGCATGTAACACATTCTCGTCGATACTTTGATGTACGGAAAGACATCCTCAGAATCCCCCCTTCCCAGCCCGTTCCCACGCAAGGTTACAGTGGAAGTCCCCGCCCCGTGCACAACAGGTGATGATCATCGCGCAGCTGGATATTCCGCCGATTCACGGAGTGTGTGGGGTTCGATCGGATCTCGTAGGGCGGGGGGCTTTGATCAACCCGGGGATCCCTTGCTGGGGGGAAACTTTCTATTGTACGGGGAGGGGCAAGGAACAGTATCGGCAGAGCTGGGTGTCGGCCTGGGAACGAGGAAGACGAACGGGCACACGGGAAAAAGGGGTTTGCATCAAAGGGCCAGGGATCATGAATGGGAAGAAGGGAGGTGTTGCGCTGGGAACAGGACGAGGGCCTGGGGCAGAGCAGCGACGAAGAGGGGTTTTATGATTCGCGGCAGGTGCAGGCAGGGGGAGGTTGTCAGCGAAGCTAGGAGGGGGAGAGAGGCGCGCTGGCTCTCGGCGAGAGCAGGGAAGCCATGGTGCTCAAAATGGCGGCTGTTTTACGCGCACAAAAGGTTTAAGGAGAGCAAGAGGGCGCCGATAATGTTGACGGTTTCAGCCCAACTTTCAACAGCACCCAGAAGCTGGACCCATTTTTGTGCAAAATAAAGGTTAAATATATAAATAGGTGAGAGTGAGCTAGTGAGTGAATATGTGAGTGCCGACACCACCCAGCACCATCACTTATGCTTTTATGAGTCAGTACACTTGCTGTTACTCTCTTTCACCTCTACTATTTTAAACTGTTGTGTTTGTAGGAAGGTGAAATCTAACTACATAGTTGCACCCACTTTTTTCCTGGTGTTTTGATGGTTTTTGACTTAGTTTGGCTGGGATCCTGCTATTCAGGGCCCCAACATATCTGCTTTCTCTTCTAAAATGATTCCAAGTACTTTCGTTACACTCCAGTTTGGTTACTGGGGTACTCTTATGAGTCCCTAGTATACGGTACCCTAGGTACCAAGGACATAGGTATCCAGAGGCCTACCAGGGGCTGAAGCATGTATTATGCCACCCCTGGGAAGATTTCCAAAATGACACCACAGGTCTGCTACTGCAGCCTGTGTAAGGTGGTGTATGCACCCCTTACTTAGATATAGTCTCCCTATATCTACCTTATATTACTACACATATAAACCTATCAGTCACCCCTATGGCAGGCCTTATCAATCCTGAAGGCAGGGCGCTGGGTTTTGTGTGAGAGGGTGGCCATGGATGAGCAGGGCCCCTCTGCAGCCTTCGGAATCTATTCTCTGGGGCTTGTCTGTGATGCAGCAGACCATATACTCTTAAGTGCATTATAACCTTGCGGTAAATGCTAACTTTGGATTAATGGCTGCACGGAAACATGTCGTGTTTGGTGTTAAACAGTTAAACACTTGGGAATCCTACCCCCCCCCCCCTGCCACTTCTGGCGGCGGGGGTAGAATTCCACCCGGTACTAGTTTAAAAGAGAACTGGCATCACAAAATGGATGCTGCAGCCAACGACACGAGTATGGCCTCTTTTTGCTGGACAAAACTCCGGCAGGGGAGGCCTGGACAATAGGTTTCCTTTCACAGGGAAGTGTCACCACCTCAAAGACAGGCTTTAGTGTATTAGGGCTGGGTGGGTGCACTCCAAGAGTGCTTTGAAGTCTGCACTGTGGGATCATTTGGTGTCCCTCTGTATAGCCCAGTTCAAACCGGTTGCAGGGGCTACCAGACCCTGCCCTAGCGTGAAACTGGACAAAGGAAATGGGTGTAGCCACTCCTCTTTCCAAACCCTCCCATAGGTGGGTTCCCAGAGTCTGTCCAACCTCTTCCTTGGGTATAAGAAAGGAACCCCTGACTACAGGACTTTAGATTACACCTGGACGAAACTCTGATACTGAATCCTAGCACTTCGACGATCTACACGATGCTGCATGACTGAAGAATCTCCCTTGGAGTAAAGGAGTTACTCTCCTGCTTGGCAGGCAGCAACGAAGCATCTGACCGGTCTGCATCTCCAAAGCTCCCCGAAGTAATTGCAGCCCAGGAGGTGGATTTCTAGACTTCCCCGAGGCCGACCTGAGTTCCCAGCAATGCGGAGACCCGCAGCTCTTGTGAGTACCGTGGAACCGGAACCCCTGGACAACATGCACATTTGCAAGTGCATCAGCTTCTCGACGTCCCTTGCGGCTGTGCTTTGGGTTCCTTGCAGCCCAGACCCCGAGCACCTTTTTTCACTGAAGATTGCTGGACTACCCTCCACGAGTGTTCCGTGAGCCGGCCTTTGTGTTTTTGCTCGAGGTACCTTCGCGATCCCTGGTCCATTGACTGCTGGGTCCCTGAGAAGGCAACTTTGACTTTCCTTGGACTTCTCTGGTTGCTCCAGACGTGCCCTGACTCTCCACCACTTGGTGAGTCCCCCAGACTTTGCTGGTCCGCACCGAAGCATCTTTTTTCTTCCTGTGTGGGTTGCTGTTGCCAAGGCTTATTGGGTCCAACCCGTTCACCGACAACGTAGCACTCTACATCCTTTGTGGGACAGCTCGAATACAGCTCCTGGTTATCATCGACGCCTCCTGGTCCTCGTGGCTGCAGAGTCAAGCTTCACCTCTTCACACCTGAATAACCCGACATCGGTGGGCATTCGTCTATCGTGCCCCTGGTCACTGGCAAACGACCCAGACTCTGTCCCTTCTGCTTTCAGGTTCCTCTCATCTTTGATCCAGGCTTAGATCACACCGGACACTTTCTACTTCGACGGCAGCAGCACTTTCCAGCAGATCGCCATTGAAATCAACGACCATTACCGACACCAAAAGACACCTATGCACCCGGCTTCCTTGGGTGAGGTAACACGTGCACTCCGGTGCTCCCGTGGGTGTTGGCCCTAGAACCCCTAAGGTCTAAAGGGGTTTGGTCAAAGTCCTCTCCTAAGTGTGCCTAATCTTTAAATTTCCAACCGCAAATTTCCCCATAGAAGGTAACGTCGTCTCGTGGCTGTGTTCTCACACTGCACGCGACCCCGTGGGTCCCCTGTGTCACTACCTTGGGTGGTTCCTTGTGGTCCCAGTGATTCTACAGGCTCTAGGCCTTGTTTCTTGTCAAGTCGTGGTTCTTATACCACTTTCTTAATATTTGGTTTGGTACACCCCTAGGACTCAACGTATATTGTGCTATTTACTGAAGTTCTATTGCATTGAAATTGTGTACTGTAATCTCATAAAGGGATTACTAGAGAGTGTTTAGAAATAAATATATATCTATACTACTATTATAAAGGAAGAACTTTGAACCTTTGAGGCGGGGAAACTCAGGAACCACAGCGCCAATCCACACACCCGATACATCGTTGTAATCGTTAGGGTGTGCAGATGGACATAGGCTATATAAACTTAATAAATATACGTAATTTCAAAAATTTACCCCCAAAAAAAAAGTAGTCCCTTGGAAGAAGCGCCGGCCGCGACGTGCGTGCTGACGTTAGGAGCGCGGGGAGGAGCGGCGTACAGGAGCGCGAAGAGGACCGGTGGACATGAGCACGGGGAGGAGCGGCGGACAGGCGTGGAGGCCGATGAGGTAGGTTATTTATTTATTTATTTAGGAGCGGTGAGCGGCGGCAAAATACGAAAGCAAACGTTACATTAAATGAAGCAAAAATGACAATCGTGAGCCAACAAAATAAAAGAGGAAGCAAACGGTGCATTACAAAAGT